>NC_056469.1:26521875-26725826 GCF_008729295.1 Plectropomus leopardus | reverse complement strand
AAAAAGTCGTAAAGGACATTTCACTTATTCATGTAAAAATTAGGCCTAAACTGGCATTAAAATTTCTTCAGTCAGTTTTCAAGAGTCTTAAAAATGCTTAGACATTTAAGGTGGGAATTTTTTTTTTTTTGTGACATTACATTATTTAAATAATTGGATAACATTTACATAATAATAATAATAATATTAATTGTCATTGTTAATATTATTTACATCACAATAATAATAGTTATTAATATTATTTACAGAATGCATTTTGCATTTACAATACCAAAGATTCATGTTTTATTTTACAGTAGATATTAGAAAAATATTTTTAAAAAATTGTGACGTAACCTCAAGTTATTAATGTTAATACATGTTTTTATCCCCTTCAGCATTCATTCATGTTAAAATAAGGCCTAAATTGGCATTTAAATTTCTTAAATCAAATTTTCAAAAGGCGATGTCAAATGCGATGACGTTGGAGGTTGGATTTTTAGTTAATTTTCTGTCTGACATTGCATTGAAAAATCTGGAAGTATTTGGGTAACATTTTAATAATAATATTAATAATAATAATTACAGTTATAATTTACAGAATGCCTCTTGCATAAACATCATCAATAAATATAATAAATAGTGGAAAAATACAGTGAAATTCTCCCATAATCTCAAGTAATTAATGTAATTAATATTAGTACATGATCTCCTTTAGTTTGGCTTCTGTAAAATTGGTCTTCAATTTTCTAAGTGGCATTTAATTGTCCTGAAAAGTCTTAAATCCCACTTGCACTAAGATGTAGGAACCTTGATTACTGCACCATAGTTTTCTGTTTATGTCGAGACTGGCCTCAGTTGTTCTCAATGTTTGCCCTTGTGAAGGACTGTGCATACTTTTTTGATTTATACAAATAAACCTTTTCTGTGCCTTGTAGCGGTCAACACCGGCACCTCTTTAGTGCTGTCCAGTCTGCTGTCAGTGCTGGTGTTTGCCGGGATGCAGATGTTCAGTAAGCAGCTGGGATCCACTGAGTGGCTCACCATCCTGGGAGGTTTCCTGGGCTCAATCCTCTTCCTCTGCTCCCTCACTGTATCCTGCTGAACTGTTTTAATCCTTGTTGCGAGATTCTTTAGTATTACATGGCTTCTTGTAAACGAAGCTACCACGCGGTCTGTTGTGTTCAAATTCTTGAGCAAAATGTTGCATCCTGTTGTCTGCCTGGCTTGATTTCATTGAGTAACCTGCTTTATTGCTTTCATGTAAATGCACAGATACCACTGAGGAATGTTCCACCTTAACTATATTTCCAGGCATTTAATAATCTGGAAAACCTGATTTTTGGGAAGGGATTCCAAGCCAAGATATTCCCAGAGAGTAAGTAGTGACATTTTATTCTCAGCTTGTCGGTGTGATGCTTAATTAATTTGTTACTGATTCCTGATTCATTTTCTGTGTGGGGGAACAAAAGTACACCCGTGCAGGTTTTAAGCGTCAGTGCAATTTTTTTATTCGAGTCTGAATACATACAGAATAGAAACAGAGTAGAATGGTTGAATTATCTATCTTTGTGAAGCCACGCTTTGGACTGTGTCTTCCTCCCCACCATGACTCCGTCTTGTTGCGAGTTTCCAGCAGGGTAGACCCATGAGTTTCATGTCACTGTTTTAAACTGTGCAACTTTCAGGAAAAATATGCCTGCATTGATAAAAGGAATTGATGAGCTTGGAGGTAAACAATCTATGGATTGGATCATGTGGAATGGGTGCTTAACTAGCACCGTTTCTCGATTTTCCATCCCTAGTGACAACACCGAAATCAAACTCTTGTCAGTCTAAAGCGAGTCATGCGCAGCCCTGTTTACACTGAAACATTTGCATTCTTGAGTGTTAAAGCTTATCTGAACATCACCATGTCAGCCTTTGATGCACAGTTGGTCAGTGATTTAATCAGTGATTTAACAACCATGATACAAACAGTATATTCACTTAATCTGGATTTAGCCCACAGTATTAGTGCTTTGATATATGACTCAGACTCTGATCATCTCGTGTTATTCATTCTCTCAACTTCCAGTTCTGCTGTGCCTGTGCCTGTCGCTGTTTGCCTCAGGTTTGGTGCACCGCGTCTGCGTCACTACATGGTACGTGAAAGTACCTTTGCAGTTCATGAATAATTACTTCATTGTCATAACACACAGTTAAAAGTACTTGCTAAACCTTTTTTCTCTCCATTGCTTTTGTTGTTTGTCTCTTCCAGCCTGATATTCTCCCTCTTCGCCCTGTACTACATCAACAAAGTATCCGCGGCGCTCTACCAAGCAGCTGTTCCCGCAGTAACACCAGCCAAAGCTGCCAGCAAGGGCAAAAGGAAGAATTGATGAATCTGTTGGATCCCATTTGCATCCAGTGAATCAGTCAATATAACCAGTGTGCTGATGGTCAGTGTAACACAGCAGTTGCATTTGTCTTAAATCCATAATCTCTGGTGTATTAATGTGGGCTTTTTTAAAGATACTTGGAAAGTCGGTAATCAGTTCAGCTACTACAAGTTTGTTATAACCACAATTTTTTTAAATATTTTTTTTTTACAATGATCTAAAATTGAATCAAGGCCAAAAAAAACCCTGCAAAACCGCTATCTACATTCCACTGGTAACGTTTTTCTCAGCACTTTTTTCCACTGATTGCAAAGAGATTCGAACATCCCAAAATACCATCTGTGTATTCATCAGCACATGAAGTTGCTTTTTTTGTTGAATTCTTTTTGTAATTAAATTCTGTAAAAGACCATGAATATGTTTTTTGTTCTGTAAAACAACAGTTTTATTTAGTTAGTAGTGCAAATGTCAGTCTGTTTGGTCAGGCGGGCGTGGTTGCGTCCGTGAGCTGATGCACTACTGTTCTGTTTAGGAAGAGACAGGAGGGAAGACGCCACACCATAGCTTCTTACTCTGATAGCTGTGATAAAAATGCCCTCGACATAGTGACTTAGCCGTAGCTGCTTCATGGTCATGGTTCATGGTTCATGGACTGGTGATGCACTGACCCATGTGTGTAAATGTGTGCAGGGTCGTAATGACAGGAATGTTAAAAATGCTGGAGATGTGAACATGCAGGTACATGTAGGTAATGTAAGGGTTGCCTTTAAGGGGGTTGAGTGATGGTTTTACTTTTTCCTCACGGTGATTCTTTGGGGTGGTTAAAAGCCAATATACCATTGATTTTCCTATTTTAAAAAATGTAGATTTTTTAGATTTTGTACTTTTTTTTTTTTATTTGTTGTGAAACGATGGCCCAAAGGTTAGAAATAAAGGGCTTGGGCCGGCAGGATAAACGTGCAAAGGAAAGATAAAATCACAGAGGTTCCCTTGAGCAAGATTAAAACTCCAACTGTTCCAGTGCAGCTGCACAGCAGCCAAAAAGATCAAACTGAGGTTGTTCCTGGTCAGTGTGTGTGTGTCAGTGTGAGAAGGGCGTTCCTGACAAAGAGAGTGGAACTTCCTTAGATAAACAAAGGCTTTTAAAAAGATGTTTTATACGGCATAACGGTCAACCTGTATTTCATTCAAAGTCAGAGTTTATCAATGTTATGTGTGTCAGCTGTTTAAAATCTGAAAGGGCCTGTTAGCAAATGAAAAATGTATGTAATATTACAAGTTTCAAGTTTATTTAATTCATATAGCACTTACAGCACACTATGATGCAAAACCGGTTTTGCATCATAGTGTTTAATCCTTTGAAATCTGAGCAATGGGGCTTGATTTCTTTAAAAAACAAGGGAAGGAGGCAATGATCAACACAAAAACAAAATAGAAAACTTGCAAGAAATTGATAACAAGTACACAGAAAAGAAGGAAGAAAAGTAAAAACACAAACAAGGCAATTAAGACTTGGAAAAAGTGCTTCAAATTAAAATAATGATTTAACTTAATATTAAATATGTAATTATGGTAATTAAAGTTATTTTTTACTGAGGCATTTATCTGGCTTTAAAAATATATATATATTTTTAAATTCTTCTAATTTCTTTCAATTTGTTGAACATTTTATACCAAGTTGCCTTTACCCTCCAGAAAGAAATTGCACCAATTTTCTTATGCTTCAGGGGTTTAAGTATTTCTGCTCCAGGTTTCAATTAATAAAGACAGCCATACACATACAAGCACAGAGACATAAAAGTGCATAGATGAGTTAAATATGAATTTAAAAAAATAAATTTATACACGATTTAAACCCAGGATATCAGATTTCAAAAACAGAACTTGCAAATTTTGTGTGTACATTTTGGGGTCACAAATTTATGTTTTTGTAAGGAAAAACAAACTATTGATGACTGGATCAGCAGAAGCCAACAGATCCTCGAACACAATTATGTTGCTATGAGCTCTTGTCTGAAGCCATCTATGGGCCCAGACTTGCTCAAACCTAACATGTCTGTGTGTCACACTGGGAGATGTGTGTGTTTGCTTCATGTTGATGTGCTGTTGCCACTTTGATTGTGACTCATATTAGAATAAACGACCGAAATTTTTCTCCCTCTAGATTTTCCAGATATGGACGCTTTTTCGCCATTTGTGTGCAAAGATGACATCATCTTAAAACTCCCAAAGGCAAAATAACCATGAACAGCTATTTTGGAATTTAAACAAAGTGTCACACATGGGCTCATCTCTATATCTCTTGCGATGATGGTCTCATGGGAACACATGGGCAGGGATAGTATTTGCTCATGGCCTTTCAGCGCTGTTTGCGCACTCTCTCTGCCTGAGTCTGTATCCCTCCCTCTCCCTCCCATCACATTGGGCGTTGCTTAGCTGACTATAAATTCTTGAATAAACTTCTACAGAGCCCCTGCACTCTTTACTTACCCCCAAACTACCGTTTCAGCCTCTGCGTGTCCTGGTAAGTCCATTTTAATTACTTTAACACTCATATCTCTCTTCTCACTGTTGTCTTGCGTTCTCTTGTAAGTTGTTTGGACAGAAAACTGATAATGTATTATAAAGATTGAAAAGTTTTCTTCACAGTATGTCTTTCTCGATTGAGGCTTTATGTAAAAGCTGTTTTTTTCGCTTTCAGTCTGTATTCAACATGTTTTCTTGGGTGGTCTCGGGCGTTGTTGGTGCATTACGCACTACTTCTGACAAGTAGCGGCTCGTCCCGCGTCTGTTTTCTTTACCTTAAGTTATTTCACTCTTTGTTGTCAATGGTTTCTGTGTTCTTAACATTTTTTGGGGGAACTCAGACTGAATATGGTGAAATGGAAGGGAAAGGCAAAGAGGAGAGGGAGTGTGGGAGGGTTTGAGATAAGGATTTTTTAGTTTATGTGCCAGAAAATGATGTCTAACGGCAAGAATTTGCTTCCAGTGCCAGTAAGAGCAACTCCCACATCCTCACTCTCTGAACAATATGTTAGTTTTAGATGAAGCAGCCGCAGTCAGGGCCGGACCTGACACATTGGGTGCTTTAGGCAAGCCCCCCCCCCACACACACCCTGTCATCTTCTATATGGATAATATTTATTAGTAACAAGAACAATAAATTAACACAAATAGACGCTTTAGTTAACAATAAGGGACTGTTTGTTACTTATGAGAGGGGAGGGCGTGGTGCACAATGAGGGAGGCACCTAAATTTTGTTTCTAAAAGTGTTTTGGGAATGATACAATGCAACCCGTGCAATGTTTTAGTAATGTTTTCACGGCAAGTTTTCTTTTAGTTCCCACAGCATTCTCCTTAAAGTTAGGGAAACATTGACCCAAACATTCTCTATAAACATAAGAAAATGTTAAAAGTTTTTTTTTTATTATAACATATCAGATTACATAACATTAAAAAGGACTGTGATCTCAATAACATGTTCTAAACATTGCTTTGAAAATGTTCCTTCTTTGTTCTCCTGTAACATTGTGGGAATGTTTTATATAAAAAAAGAGTATTTTATAATCTCTGTCACCTCTCAACATCACTAAAACATCCACATACACTCCAATGCACTATTTCCCTAATGTTTGGGTTTTTTTATATTTAAAAAATCTTGGCGCCTTAGGTGGCTTCCTGTGTCACCGAGACGAAGATCTGTCACTGGCCACAGTGTTGGAAGAAATATATAGATCTTCTACTCAAGCAAAACCAAAGTGTAGAAATAATCTGTTAAAAGTAAAGTCCTGCATTCAGAATTTTCTGTCATAAAAGCACAGGAGTATTGGCATCAGTGCTAAAAATAAAAGCACACCAATTTCAATTCAGTTACAGTAATTATAATTATTGATGCATTGCTTTAACATAAAGGTGGGGCTAAGCTATACTGCTTGGTAGCTTGTGAATTTCACCAAAGGATCCATAAAGTCTTATCTTTATTAATAATAACACCTCATAGTTGTTGATTGTATTTTATATTATCAATCAAGTCTGCAAAGTAATAATTAGTAAACACATTAATTAAATGTAGCAAATAAAATGTACAATATTTGCCTCTGAAATGTTGTGGAGTAGAAGTATAAAGTTGCAGAACATGGAAATACATATAAAAAGTAATGTATCTAAAAAATTACTTAACTACATAGGTTGAGTATATACTTAGTTATTTTCCATCACTGAGTAGCCTATTACTATATTGCTGCCTTATTGTTTACTTATGTCATTGTGGCAGTGCCTTTGATGTCAGTTATCTGTAAAAGTTAAACATTTTACAGAAGAAGCAAGAGTTTAAAATTAATATTCATGTCCAAGTTCATTTAGATGGTAATATAAAAAGTAGGCTGCTTTAATGTTGTAGGCGCAGTTAGAGGTCGACGCCTACTTTATTTATGGTTTGGTAGTTAAAACTATAAAGGTACATCACTCTTTTATCTGTGTGTAAAATACTATTTTGCACCTTAATTTATCAGCTGTCATATTAATGTTGTGAAGAGGAAAGTATGTCCAGTGAGGTTTTTATCCTGACTTGTTTTTCCTTCTTTTAGTGCTAATTTCTGCAGCCATGACTGAGTTGGAGAAGTGCATGGAGTCCCTAATTTTGACGTTCCACAAATACGCCAAAGAAGATGGTAACGAAAAGACCCTCACTAAGAAGGAACTGAAAAAATTAATGGAGAACGAGTTACCCACCTTCCTTGCAGTAAGAATCTTCTGCCTTTTGTCAGAACTAGTCTCTATCGTCAGTGCAGATTTATATGTAACTTGTTTTTACTTTAAACCTGCATCCTGAATTTGCTCTTTCAGACCCAGAAGAACCCCAAAACTGTGGACTGCATCTTGAAAGATCTCGACCAAAACAGAGATGATAAACTGGACTTTGAAGAGTTTCTTCCCCTCATCGTTGGACTCTCGATGGCCTGTGAGAAGTGTTACGTGCTCCATGAACAGAAGGCAACCAAGAAGTGAAGGCCAAACACGAGGGAGAAAAATGGTGTAGATTGTTATTTTTTAGAGGAAAGCACAAATGTGTGCCGTATTCACAAGTAAAAACTACCTTTGACAAGATTTCACAGTCTGTGTGTTCAATTACTCTTTTGGTTGGATACAAAAATACTTTTTTTTCTGGTCTCAAATGTTGGAATGTATGTCTCTGCAAACAACGGATTTGTGCATTGTTATGTAACAGATACTTTGAAAATTTACATTTCTTCATGTTTCAGTAATGTCATGGGTACCATATCTCTATGTCTAAACACACAAATAACTTGATTTTAGTTTGGAAAAGATCTTGTTTTGGCTTAAAACACAATTTTGGTCCCACAATCATGGCTGGAAATAAAGCGATATCTTGTGTTGGTTTTGTTGGTCTTGAACAGTGGTCTGCAGCTTGGCAGACGTCTCGTCCAGGTGTGACGCCTTCTACAATCCTCATCACTTCCCAATGACGAAGTCGGTTCATATGCATGTAGATCAGAATTATGTCACTTTAGTACTGTTGATATGCTACATATAAAATGCACAAACGTAATGTACCTGTGGTTTGCAGAAATGTGCAAGGCCAGCATTTTCTTCTGGAAACTGGGCTGCACATGGAACAATTAGCCGAGAAGAGTTCTGCCTGTGCCGGAGAAATACCTCAAAAAGCACGGAGAATATTGATGAGTTAACATCTGAAAGACATCATCACACCCATAAATACTCCTTGAAGGTTCAGTTGAGGGAGCGGTTTTTATACAGTATGTAAACAGTTCAATATGGGAATGTGCTTCAGATGTTCTTTGGGTGCAGCCTGCATGCCTTTATGCACTGAATCGGGATTATGCCAAATATGCGTGCTTATCACTGCTTACGAGATTGGGTTTGGTGGAAGGTTCATAGTTTTGGAGGTGATTGTGTTTCTGTCATGGCCCTCCTCCTTAAGTTTAGATGCCAAATCCTTCATTCCCCTGTGTGTCCAACTTACGTGCACATTCTTCTGTCATCTCACATGTGGCTAACAGGCTTTTTATTACAAGTATGAACATTGTTGAGGGGATTTAACAAAACCAACTGACACAGATGCAACATATATGAAGTAGTCGGGGATGTAGCACATAAGCGTTCTCTCTCCCTCTCTCCCTCACACTTTTATTTTTATTTAGTTTTATTCAAATTTTGTTTTCATGTTTTTTTACAATGTAAGTTTGCTTTTGTCCTTTCCCTTTCTTGGGGAAAGACATGACAGTGTACAATAGTGCTCCAGCAGCATGAGCAGTCACTCACCCAATAGCTGCAATTAGAGACAAATCTGAGTGCAGGGGTGGACTAAACCATTTTGCAACTTTAATTTAAAGGGTGAGAGAGGCCTTAGAGAGCTTCCACTGTTGCTTTTATACAAAGGTCAATATAATTTTTAATATAAATATGGTGCCTATTACAAAATTGCAAAGAAAACCAATCTTAAAATTCCAGGTTTTTCGAGGCCCCCCTCCCAATGGGACCCTGGGTAATTAATCCCACTTTTAACCTCTATTACAACGCCTCTGGGTGTAGCTAAAAAGAAGGTTATGGTGCAGCCAAAGGATTTTGCACACGTCAGCGCATGAGGTCTAAACGTGTACATTTTTATGAGGCCCATAGACCTAAGGTCAGTAATATAAGGGATAAAAGATACTCTGTGTTTTTGTTTTTCAAGGAAATAATATTTCAAAGCCTGCAGGCAATGATTACAAAAGCCCTCTCTGTTTGTTCAGTCTGATTCTTGGGATAGTTGGCATTCAGCAGTGTAGAGACCTTGCTGTGAAAAGAGGACACATAAACTCTTAAAATCATGGCAGAGAAATAAAAGCATTCCTCTAATGCTATAAGATATGCAAAATATTTTAAAAGCAGTGCTTAACCCAGTGGGTGGTCACTTAGGCCATTAGGGTACAAGTGTTTGAAAAAAGACTTTTCCACAGCAAACATTTTAACTTCTAACATCATATGGTTGGACAAACACAGGTGTTACCAATAACATTAATGATGGCTCTGTTGTATTCAAGCATCACAGTAAGCCAAGACAAGGGAGGTGGAAGAGTATGAAAAAGAAGCAGCAAAGTGAAATTCAGTCATCATTCATTTAATCATGTACACCGGTGCTCTCCAGCTTTAAAAATCAAAACGTAAGTAATCAAACATGCTGTCCATTACTATCTTACAGACAGTATAGAATGTGAATGCATGTGTTGGCTTATCTGCACAAAACTAATGAAGGTAGCAACTGAATCAATAACCAAGGATTTTTTGTTGGATGATAGAGTAGAAGCCCTGAAGCGTACCACAGGTCAGCCAGACAACATATCACTTCCTGTTTTACAATAAGAGAGAAACCATGAAAGACAAAGGAAACAATGTCAAATATTGCACAAATCAATGGTACTTTTTCACAGCGACTCATCACAGTAGGAAAAACTCAGGGAAAACTGATAAAATGATGATGGCTCAGTTCTATTAAGTGTGCAGTAAAGCTATTCCAGGGAGTCCGCATGCACAGTATTGTATGATTATTTATTTCTTACTACTTTGGTAGTATTATTTTCATTTTTCTATCGTTTCTTCTTTTTTTTCCTGCACATAACCAATATAAATATTTTTACAAATATTTATATATACTTTATAGTTTATATATAGTGACATTAAGTTCATGTAGTTTAAGAAAATTCAATCTATACAAAAACTAAAGGAACGGAATAGTCAATTATTTTTCAATAATTGATGGAGAAGGGGTGGAATTTGATAAATTTGCACTTCTTCCCACTCCTTTTTGGATATGTCTGTATATTTGTATATGTTTATATGTTCATTCTTTTCTTTCGTTTTTTCTAATATGTTCTTAACAAATTTCAATTCAATTTAATTTAGAAAAGTAAACATCCAAAGAGTCTCTGTTGCCCCTTCCCCCCTCTATTTTCATGAAATGGCTCAGTCCTGCTCAAACACCTGGCGCAAACGTTGGGCCCATTTCGTCGGTGGAGGAGTGTTGGTGGAGCTGTGCCTGAAGAGAAAGTCTCGGGAAGAAAAGTCTGGCAACCAAAAACGACAAGAAACAAGCGAGAGAAAGGAGAGGGCGACCAAATTCTCCACAAAGACAGGTGTGTCACTGTGAGTGCTGGAAATTAACCTGTTTAGTCCGTATTCAAATGAGCTACATTTGCTCTCCTAGCATTAGTTAATATCTTAACAGAAACTGGGAGTGTTAATGTTTTTCCTCCTCCTGTCATTTAATCAATGCACACTAACCCTAAGCAAGCTGCTCACACTAAATCAGTTGTCTCTGTCCCTGCCTGGTATCAGGCCAAAGTACAGACGCAGCCCTGTCTCCCAAAACACCCTCCAGCAGTGAACCAGCAGCTCCCCCACCTGCAGCAGGTGAGCAGCACTCTGTCACATCACATGTCAGCTGATACTAACTCAAAGTCTGTTTATGATGTTACTAGCAATGGTGGAAGAAGTACTCAGATTGATTTTTTTACTTGACTAAAAGTGGAAATAACACAATCGACAAATACACCAAGAAAAAGTTTTGGATTCAAAATGTTACTTATGTAAAAGTTCAGTGTTATTATCAGCAAAATGTACTTAAGTATCAAAAGTGGGAAAAAAAAGCACTTATAATGGCTCCTTTCTAAGTATCATAACAATACAAATGTTATTTCCATGACCCTAACATGAGCTCCTTCGTTTGCATGAGTATTTAAATGTTTTAATTTTTCAATGTGGAGCCAGTTTTAGATACTTTGTATACTGCTGGGATTGGTAGTACTACACTGCACCATATAATCAGAACACACATACGTGTACGTGTGTATATGGTGTATGTTTTTTTTATTAAATAAAATTGCATGTGTAAATAAATTTAGTGAGTAAAAATAGCAAAAATAGTCATTTAAAGATTTGAATGGGTCGCTTGGGTTCTGGAGGTGTGGTTACAGTACTGGCGCAGGATTTGGTGGTGGGGCCCAATGTTATATCTTTTCATGGTGCCCAAAATCCCTGGTGGTGCTGGTGAACTGTTTTTGCTTTGTTTGTAGATCTTTAACAGATCTTTAATAAACCCACATACTCTCTGAACATTTTAGCCAGACTTGAACTATTCACTCAACCTATGAATAGTTCAAGTTCAACTGAATTACTCCAAAATATGTGGTGAATTGTCACATAGAGGATCCGTCAAACCTCTAAAAAGTGAAACAGTGGAACTGTTGAATCTCAACCCATTAGCTGTTGAAATGTTACAAATAATCTCAAACTATCTGTATAGATGAACTATTCGAATAAAGTGTTTCCAGATTTTTCCACCCACTGTTTTAGCTGACCTATATATGACTTTGATCTAAGTATTTTTCATTTTTACATGAGTAATTTTACTTTTACCTACCTATTTTAAAATTTTACAACTAAGTTAGGTGCCACAATAAGACAATATAAAAAGAGACTGTTAAATCTAAATGTAATCAAGATATAATTTTTGGGGATGAGGTCACAGCTTGGTCAACATGTCAGCCTTTAACAAGTGCTGAACAAGGAGATAACATTGAAAAGTGGTGTAAGAATGACATTTGTAAAAAGTTATGTACAAAGTATGATGACATTGTAAGATAATTTTAGATATGATAATTATATATATATATATATATATATATATATATATATATATATATATAGACATTTTTGCAAGCTTTGTTTTAAAATTTCAAATAACTTGTGAATGACATCTGAACACAGCACAAATTAAAAAAAACTGATATTGATCCAGCTTTTAAAGGGTTAAACAGAGAGCGTGCATTGTCTTTCAGGCACCACTAGATGTCACAAAAGGCTTAGAAAACATTTAGAGGCTCACTCAGGAATTTCCCCACTGGCTTCTGTCCAGTTTCACCACTTCAGTGAGAACAGACACTGTTTTTGTGAACGTTAATGTTGCTTGTTTTGGTGACCAACAGATGGTGCTGAATCTCCTCTAAAAACATGTGTTGAATGGCAAGTTAACTGTGACATTTCTTTTTTCAGTATTTTCTTTTCATTCAAATAAAAAGCAGTTTTACACTGTTCACTATTTTATAACTGATTAAACAAAACTATACTGACAAATAAATTAACAAATAAAAATATGTAGACAAATACATAAACAAATGAACAAGACCATGTAAATAAAGTAAAATATGAATTATGATAATGAATAATAATAACAAAAAAGGAATCTAGGGTCCAAGTGTAGCAGTTCAGCGGGGGTAGATACAGTAGTGCCGGGGGATATAACCAAAAAATTGCATCACAGCACTTCTGAGGATTTTGGTGGTATCACGGTGATCACAGCACCTCTTTAAATGTTTGGTTTGGGTGTTTTCCATAGACTATAGCAGCCTATGGCTTGTATCACCTCCAGGAGCACACACATTATAAAACATTACAAAACCATATTTTATATAATAATGATATTGTTACTTTTCATAAGAATTGCTCCATTCCTGAAATGTATTTCACAAGTGCTGTTTTAGGGTAAATTGATCAAATATTTACCGGATAACAGTGATCTATATTTTTATAATAAGCTGCACATAAAAAGCTTTGATATCTGCAGATCTGTTTTTACTCCCATTTTTCACTGGTTTAAGTTAAAGACTCTAGACTTTATTACATGCACTTAATAGGTCATTTATCCTAAATTTTGGTCATAGAGTTTCCTCTTTGTGAGCACTTTCCCAAGATGTCACCACTTTAGATTTTATTAAGGCTTAAAGTTTTACATAATTAAGGGCGGGCTGCTTTGAGTGGCAGACTGCCTGCTGATAGTGTCCTCGGCACACAGTCAGATTCACCTCTTGATCCTCCACAGCTCCAGCCTCTCGTCCAAATATGGTCACTTCTGGCTCCAAAATGATTAGATGGCGACGGCTGAAGTGCAGAACTCGAGGCTTCAAAGCAGGAGTCTACAAACCAATGGATAAAGTCACGGTAACTGCATCTATTATTTTATACATTGAATGGGCAAGATGCCTCTTTACAAGATTTACAATTCTGTGCTGTTAGGCGACAATAAAATTGGCCTCACTACAAATTGATTTTTTCCCAAGTGTGATGGTTTCTGCATCATAATCCTGTCTATTAAACTCATATCAAAATATTTTCTAATTTTAGAGCAAAATGTCTTTGTTCTCAAAGGGCACATCTTCCCCCATATTGCACTGCAAACAGGGACACTGAACTTGCTTTGCATGGGGGCCACTTTTGCAGAATGACAGGATGCCAGTTAACAGACAAACACACACACACACACACACACACACACACACACACATATATATTATATATATATATGTATAGTCTTTTTTTCAGATAAAATGAATAAACAAGAAAAACCCCGATAGCAGCCTTGCACAGGTCAGATGTCACAGGGGCAATTCTTGGAGCTCTATTTTGAAGCTTTTATGTGCTCTTGCACCTTATTGACATCAAAATACAAAAAAATCCAGTATGAATCAGTTTAGTTTCATCTATCATGGGTCGGATTTTGCCTACAGGTGGCAAGTTGAATGTCAGTGCCCTACAATGTTTGCTATCCTGACAAACAGCATCAGTTACATGGAGGTTATACATGAAAAAGTCTGTGTTGCAGACTGGGGTGTGGCATTAGTGTGGTGCTGATGATGGTGCAGGAGATGTGATGGACACATTATTGTTGTGCAGCTGAGCAGTTGGCTAGAGCAGCAGTTACATGTGACTATAGTTACTACAAGAGCGTTTAAATCATGATATATATTTTCTCACCTGACAGTTTCGCCCGTGTATAACTGAAGGTGACTACAGTATTACCTGTCAATTCCTTTAAACCTTTGTGTATGCTGAAATGTAGAAAAACCTGTACCCCACACCCATACATTTCAGGAAAAAACATGCTCATGTTATATAGTGAGAACTCCTCTCATTGCTGTCAAGATGTTAACCACTCTTACAACCTTTTTCTGCTGTTTTTTTTACTTGGGAAAGGTAATGGCTTAGCTTTTTGTTTTCTCATGGATTGAAGTGATAATGAAGGGAGCAGAGTCTCAGTAGCAAACATTGATTTGTTTATATTACAAAAAATAATATCCATCTTTAAAACAAATAACTTTGAGACTGGATGTTAAAACAAAGTGTTCAAAGCTATTTAATTTTTTTTAAATCATGTTGTTATACAGTGCTCATGTTTGTGGTGCAGCAGCTCTCCAGCAGTGAAACTGTAACTGGTACCCCAGCCAACAGAGTGTGGAGAGATGAACTTTTTTTTGTAATTAACACCACATGATCCTGCGTCTCTTTTTTCGTTTCCTCCCCTGCAAGGAGAATCTGATCGTATTCAATAAGTGAAAGTAATATGGCCAAAGTGAAGTGAGGCTGGCGCTGAGCAGTGTGAACTGACCTATAAAGGGGACTTGGCAGGGGGCAGGAGAGGGGAGGAGAGGAAGAGGAAGAAAAGGCTGCCTCTCTGCTGCCTTGGAACAGATGAGTGGAAAATGGAGGTTGGGTTACATAACCAGTTAGCAGCATGAATAGGGAGTGAAAAATGTATCAGAACAGTCAAGACACTTACACTGACATATTTTTTAGGCTCATAAGCAGCAGACTTGTGACAAATCTTTAGTTTTTAACTAAAGTAGCAAATTCACAGTTATACTTGCAAAATATAACTTATTTCCATAGTGATCTTTTATGCCTCCAAAGGTGCATTTAATTATTTAGCCACCACAGATCAATTTAAGAAACAAAATACAAGTTTAAAACTGTCATGAAAACATGCCCACTTCTTAGCTGTTCAGAGTTTTTAAAGCAAAATAAAGTGTTTTAACATTGTGATGCTACAGTTGCATGAAAAATTGTTTAGGGGTTATCACTGCCCAGTTTCGCAAAACTTAAAGGTCCAGTGTGTAGGATAAAGGGGGACATGTTGGTAGATATGGAATATATGAATATATCATCGTGTTTTCATTACCTTAGAATAAGCTTTTTATATCTACATGGAGAGTGGGCTTCTTTCCACAGAGACCGCCATGTAGCATCGCCATGTTTCTACAGTAGTCCAGACTGCACAAACCAAAAACTGGCTCTAGGTAGGGCCTTTTGCATTTTTTTTTTGTTGTCTTTTGCAAAAGCAGTGAGCAATGTTGTAAAAACTGTTTTTTGTAGTAAAACTTCTTTATTCAGTGTTTCTCCTTGTTTGTTTGGAAGAGGAAGAGACCTCTGCAGGTAATACTGCTCCCAGTAAAAACCTCCTGAACTTTTGGGTCGGAGAAATGGTGCACACACATATCAGGTGTTGGGCAAGCTGCCCATCTAAGATACAGCTGATTCAGCATAGAGGAAACACTGATTTGTAATGTGAAACTACTTTAATTAGTGTTGTTACCGGTTTTAATCACTTAGTCTGTTGGTTCTGGAAAGGAAGAGACCTCTGTGGATAATTCAGCTCCTGGTAAAAAAAACAACCAAAAAAAACAATACCTCCTGAACAATAAACACTGAAGAAATTCAGTTTCAGCTGGTTGCAATCTGCAATCCTCACTGCTAGATGCCCCCTAAATCCCCCCGAATCGTACACAATGTTGCCTTAAGGCATGAAAATATTAAATTAAATATCCTTATTAATACAGAACATGAGTAAAACTCTAGGATAGACCGGACGCCTGTGCAGACATGGAGACGAGTTACTGCAAACACAAACACACAGACACAGCGATGAGTCATGGCTCTAAACTCACCACTTTGGGTCGAGCTGAAACCCACTCACAGTAACTTTCCATTTGCTCTGACATATTTTCTCCCGACGGCTACACTGAGCAGCTCTTCAATGAAGAGCCCCACCTCAGAAGATCTGAGCCAAAAGTTCAGCAAAACACACACACACACACACACATGCTCACAGACACAGACACACACACACATATGCTCACAGACACACAATGTCAATAAAGGCTTTCTGCCATACAAGGCAAAATAAACTTTGTTCTGGCAGAACTTCTTCGGTGTGGCAGAGTTTTGAGACAGAACTGGTAAAGCATGTTTCGGATTGGGTCACATTTCCTGTGCATGAGTCACCGCTGATGTACAAGCCCCTGCCCATGTGTGTGTGGGCGTGTGTTTACCCTTTAAGAGGACGCTTTTCCCCCAGTCTGACAACAGTCTCACCTGGGACAGACGTAATCTCTTCACTCTGGGAACTCTGAGGTGAGTACTGATGAAAAGCAAGATGTCAGGGATGACAGGAAGGAAAGGATATAGCAGCATTTAATTTAGATGCTGAGCATGAGATATACAACGGAAATGCCATAATGTAGATAAGCAGTAGTATTATTACTTGTGTGGCATATGAGAATGATACAATATTAATCTGTTTATTAAAGCAGCTGGTTTATTCAATGCTTTAAGCATTTTTTCGACCTTATTGTATTGATTTTGAATCTCTTTTACATCCTTTTTGCTAATGTCTACAGTCTTACACTTGTATCTGACAATAGTGTTGGCAGGAATCTATTTTCTGTTTTTCCACTTTGTTTTAAACTATTTACTTACCATCAAAAACAATTATTTTCTCCAGTTACAGCCATGGAAGCTCGTCTGGAATCTGTCATTAGAAACATTGTGGATATATTTACAGAGTATGCTGCTGGTGATGAGGGCAAAAAAAGTCAGTTAAGCCAAGAAGAGTTAAAGACTTTGTTGGAGAAAGAAATACAAAGCAAAGAATTTAAAGTAAGAGACTCAACACACTGTGTCTGCATGATAAGCATATCTATTCTTAAAATGAATGCATTATTCTGCTTCTTTTTCATCACTCAGATATTTAGTTTTGTAACTGTGAGAATTTGTTTTCCAGGAGAAAATTAATTCAGTTGACATTGAGGATGCCATTAAGATGCTGGACAAAAACCACGATGGCCAGGTAAACTTCAGAGAGTTTTGCCGATGCGTGTCTGTCCTCGCCAAATGCTACTACAACAAGAAGACAGGCAAGGGTGGCAAGAGAGGCAAGGGCAAAGAGCATGATGATGAACCAGAAGATTAAGGAAGACTGACCGCAAACCCTTAAAATGTTTGTGGCACCACAATAGATTTAAAAAAAGATGTAAATGTATGACTTTATGGTATGTATATGTTACGTGACACAGCTGACCCTGAAAACAGATGCTGCTGGTGTTAGGCAATTTTAACATCCTTTGTGAAACACAAGTCTGTAATTTGTGTTTTAAACGTAAATGCAAAATGTGTCGCCTTCGTACCTCTGTAACTGGTTTTCAAAGATCAATTTGATACTTCCTGAAGATGAATAAAAAACAGTGAAGTAGAGGTTGTTGGCTTCCTTGTCTGTTTATGGCAATCTTTGCCAGTGTAGTTGATAGGTATCAGGTGTCACAGCATTGGAAGGAAACAAGCTCATCAAACATTCAACAGACATCACCTGCTGTGTCCCCTAGTGCACACATCCCTGTCAGTGTTTCCTCAGTGGCTTATATGCTCTGTTCTTTCCAATACTACCAACAAAAGTCCCCCACAGGTTTATTTGTATCAAATCGCATTAATTAAACTTCGTTTTATATTGTTGTATAATGGCATGCCCAAAGTAGGCCAACGCAGAAGTTGGCATCGCCCTGGTTCCTTTATCAAAAAGTCTGTGGGATTTTTCCATTGGATTTTGCAGAAAATAAGGTCTGTGGCAAATAATTGTTTTAGGATGAGTACACATTTTATTCAGCAAGGCAATCCACTTTTAAGATTTTTAAAGCCTAAAGGCAATTGGCACAAGTAAAAAGCCCATGTAAGGCTAGAAATGAACTACACTGGTCATACTGCCACCACAATGAGGCTGTAAAGCCTTGTTTGGTGTGATGACATCCTGTAGTTTCATTTAGCCACAAAACACACAAAAGACTCAAAATTAATGAGTGGGGTATTTACTAACAAAATTCTCTTGAGCTAGTGGACTTATAGGCTTCTAAACCCATTCAGAAAAAAACAGAGTTTCAGAAAAGTCAAATCATTTCTGGGTTTTGGTACTCATTCCTGAGGTAGTCTGTTGTTGCCCAATAATCCATTCAGAAGTTTGATTTGCACACTTGCTTTGCTCAAGGATATTTAAGTGCAATAATGGGAATATGTCTATGCTATCTATTTATATGTATCATGTTATCATGGGGGGATTCTTGTGCTGCTAATCTGGCCCAGTACCAGCTCTACAGGTCCTTGAATAATAGTGTTTGTGTGAGAATGCAGCTTTACAGTCAGAGCAGTTTATAATGGTTAAAAACCTGCATAACCTGTGGAAAGCTGTTATCCTAAAGCAGCTAATGTGACAACTTTTGTCTCAGCCTCTCCCTACAGCTCCTGCTCTGCAGTATTTCCCATCTGCATGCACCTGAACCATCACCTGCACCTGCCTGTCCGCCTACAGCAGGTTAGACAGCAAAGAGTAACATGAGAGCTATTAGCCCAAAGTGACACAGTAATAAAGGGATTTAAGCTGGAGCTGAAATGACTTTTTGTAGTTGGCCAAATACAATGGATACCATAAGACAAAAAAAAGTAAAGAAGTTTTGCATATTGCATGGACCCAAATTACCGCTGCACATCAAACATTCAACAGACATCCGTTTCAGTCTTGGGCACATATCCCTGTCAGTGCTTCCTCAGTGTAAATATCTCTGTGCTCTATTATATCCCAATTCTACTGACTAAAGTCCCCCACAGGTTTAAACTTTGACTGATATCAGATCTTTTTATGTCATAATAATCAATGAAAATAAGATCTCTCTGTCTTCTGTCAGTGTCTCTCTTTCGTGTATTTGTGTCAAATCACATGAATTAAACCCCACATTTATGCAGTTATAGTAATTGTTGTCCAGTAATCCATTCAAAAGTTTGATATGCAAAATCGGTCTGCTCAGAACACTTTGGCGCAATCATGGGAATGTGTCCATACCAGTTTTAAATCAGTTTATCAGATTTTAGTGTGAACTCATTCACATTCCTGCCAATGTAAAAACAAACACAGTTTTATTGGTTCTAGTTTGCCATGCTCCCGCCTCCCTGTGAGGCATCTGTGATTGGCTGAGTAGCCAGTCCATTATCTGCATTCTACTTGGGATTTTGTGAAAAGTCAATTTTGAGAATTTGAGCTATTTTGCCTCCATAACATGGAGTAGTGAATAAAAGTTAGAAGCTAATTTGACAGCTGTCTTTTTTTTTATCTCTCCCTCCAGCACATTCTCACATCTCCAAACATGCATGGTTGTCCTCTACCTGTCCACCAAATGCCCTTTGACCTTTCCATCTGCAGACACTCCCTCCTGCTCCACAGTAAGTCCATACCCTTTTGTTGTTTCATGCCTTTGTTTTATGGCCACATGCACCTATACCACTACATGCATCCACACATTAAGTTTGAAAGCTATTAAATTGAGAGCTTTTATCCTAAAATGATGTGAGTCACATTGTGATTTGGATAAAGTAAGAAGGTAAAATAAGACTTTATTAATCACACACCGGGAATTCAAAAGTACAAATTAGATAAAATAATAATAAACTTTTCACTTATACAGATACTGTAAGGTTATGATTGATAGTTGTACAGATAATATATAATATGAGATAGATAATAAAAATATTGTTGCATAACAAGTGAAAATTGCACAGATATTACATAGTATAAATATAAAGAACATGCATAGCCACATTATGTGAACATGTATGATTATGAAGAATATGTATAAAACCTAATATAAACTAATTTGAACTTTCTTGGAGAATGTGATTGAATTTGTTCCACAATGGACATCACAGCAAAACATTTCACTGACTTTTTGTGTTCAGTCAAATATAATATATACAAAAAGACAAAAAAGTTCAAGTTTAGAAGCGCTGCATAATGTATGGACCCACATTCCCACTGCACATCTAACATTCAACAAATGTCCCCTGCTATTGCTGTCAGTGCTTCCTCAGTCTAAATGTCTCTATGCTCTCTTCTTTCGAAAACTACTTACTAAAGTTCCCCACAGGCTTAAACTTTGACATCAGATCTTTGTCATGTCATAAGAGTCACGGAAAATATCAACCTCTCTGTCTTCTCAGTCTTTCACTCTTGTGTCAAATCACATGAATTAAACTCTACATTTGTGTAGTTTTAGTAGTTGCTGCCCATTAATCCATAAGAAATTTGATTGGCACACTTGATTTGCTCAAGACCACCATGTCATTTCTAATCTCGATTTAAACATATCTCACCTCATGTGAATTTCCATCCTCTCCACAAAGTGTTAACTCACTCACATTCCTGCGTGTCTACAAACAAACACGCATTTCTATTGGCTCCTGTTTGCCATGCTCCTGCCTCCCTGTGAAGCACTTGTGATTGGCTGAGTAAGCCAGTCCGTCCACAAAAAATTTGGCCAAAGGATCTCATTTTGTTTTGTATAACAGAATGAGTTAAGAAGTTTTAGGTGGCTGTGTGATAGCTGGGCTGTCAGAACAGGCGGTGCAGGTTTAACATAAGTGTCCAACTAATGGTAAAAACAGCCTAAAGCAGTAGAGGTAACAACAGGATTAGATTTTGATACCGAATTTGTTCTAAGATCGATTTAAGTATACCACGTCCTCTTCCTTTACAGTATGTGGTTAGCAAACAAAAGGATGGATGTCTGAGATGTTAACTATGTTATGACATTATATTTTCAGTTTTTTTATTTACATATCTAGTTGTGGCAATAGTTAATCAAAATTGATTAATATATACTAAATATATGGACCTATAAAGACAGATGTTTTAGTTATACAGATCAGTATGGCTGCAAAGAATGTCTTCTAAAACTTTGCCCAAAAGTTTTTGTTTAGAGCCTCTGAATGGTTGAAGTGTAATTTAATGCTTTAGGAAACTCAGTGATTCACTGTTAGTTTTATGGAGAGGAACCACTGACTCACTTGCAGTGTGTGTCCTCACCACTTCCTAAAACAGAGTCACACCCATGGCTCACACACATATTGTATTATATACTGCATTCTCACTACTGCCTGCCAGGTGGAGCAAGTGCATTAAAATACTGTATTTAAAAGGTGAGGAACTGCCAGCACACTGTTGGCTGTACAAGCATGCCCTCTTGTCTCATGTACTGAAAGTGACTTCAGATGTGCTCCTTTGCTTTGAAATTGAGAGGTAGAGGCATTTTTATAAACTTTCAGATTCAAAAGATTTAAATTACTTTCACACATTGTTGTGGAAGCAAGATATTCCTTGTGTGTAGCTATAAATTGTGTAAAAATTAACATTAATCCTAACAGCTAAATTCATAAAGTTGGTGCTTTCAAGCAATTTGATGCAAATAAGTGGTTTCATACAAATAGAAAACACCAAGAAGCCCATCAAATTAAACTCCGTAGTTTATATTTTTCTCAATTAATATTGAATGGAAATTAATTAAAAAAGTCTGTATCCTATTTTAAAAAAAATCAAACGCCAGTAATGTCTTGAGTGAATTTAGCAGTAGCCAAACAAATGTTTTATTTTCAATCACCTCCTCTTTACCTCATTAGACCTCTCTTGCCTTACTGTTGTGCTCTAGACATGTAGGTATATTGTAACTGTGTCAATCTTGGAGGTGTGAGTGTGCTGACATGGAGCTGCATGCGGGAAAAATGTGTAGGGGAGATGACATTCAAAGACGGCACCACGAATGCAAGTTAGTACACCCAAAAACTAAATGAAAAGATGACTGCCAGTCTAAAGAATCTCAGCAGGAGAGGGACTTTCCAGCATGACAATAAGTCTAAGCACACTGCAAAACTCACTCAAGTTTAAAAAGGAAAAAGAGGAAAAGCACAGTATGACACAGTCATGTATGTCCCCTGACATGTCCCCTTGGAGCATTTTAAAGTGAAAGGTAGAGCAACAAAATCCCCTCTTAACAAAAAAATCTCCTAAATTATTAACATTTCTCCACAGCTTTTTGCAGACTGGTATCATCCCCGCCCAGATGGATCGAATCCCTCAACAAAAATAGGCAGACAAGCAAAATATTAAAATAAATGAAAGGATGAAACCTCACTAATCATGTCTGTAATGACTGTTGTTGCAGATGGCTCTTAAATATGGGCCTTTTATCATAGTTTAATTAGGAGAACATTTCTGTTTTTCAGATTAATTAGCTTCATTCTTTTAGGATTTTAGTTAAAAACAGAGCTGTATTAAATGGACAGGTTGTTTTAAAAAAATATTTTTTAACATTTAAGTGATATTGCAAAGGTGTGTACTCAGTTTTGTTAGGCTATCTACATGCTTTATTTTGCAAATCTGTCAGAACAGGTTGTGCAGTCATAAACCCTCACCAAAAGAGGAAAGATACTAGTCTAAAAAGGACTAAATGTCACAATCTTTTTCTCTGCCCCTACCTTCCGGCCACATTTCTTCTTTTCCAAATCTGTTCATGTCAGTCTTCAACCTGTTCACCAAATGCCCTTGACCTCTCCACCTGCAGCCCAATCACTCACTCTGACTCCAGCAACTCCCTCCTGCACCTGAACATGCCTGTCTGTCTACAGCAGGTTAGTAAGCTATTAACACGGGATCTATTAGCATAAAATGCACAAGACAAAATGATCTGTCTTTAAAATAGAATAAGTAATCTCCAAGATGGGCATCCTAATGTACCACTTAACCTAAATTTCATGGTTGACTAAACAGAATGGATACAATAAATCCAAACTTTAAGTTTAGAAGCTTTGAATAATGTATGGATCCAAATTACCTGCTGCACATCAAATATTAAACAGTCATCTCCTGCTACTCAGTGCACATATCCCAAATGTCTCTATGCTCTATTCTTTCCAAAGCTGCTGACAAAAGTCCTCCACTGGATTAAACTTTGACTGATATCAGATTTTTTCCATGTCATAATCACTGAAAAATACTGATCTCTGTTGTTCTGTCTTTTGATATATTTGTACCAAATCACCACACATTTGTTGTTGCCCAATAATTCATGCAGAAGCCCGATAAGAGCGCTTGCTTTGCTCAAGGATAGTTAGTTGCAATAAATATGTCCATAGCTTCTCTAACAACAATTCATCTTAGTGTTTTCTACATTCATATTCAATTTTGCCTTAGTCAAAGTGAATTTTCATTCTCTCCACCAAGTATGAGTCATTCACATTCCTGCTTTTCTACTAGAAACGAGCATGCACTTCTGTTGGTTCTCATTTGCTTCCCTGTGAGATACTTGTGATTAACTGAGTGACTTGTTTGTCCACGAAGAAATTCTGCTGCAGGCAGCTGTGCGACAAAACGAGTCCCTGTCTCACATGTCTGCATGGAAAAAATGCTGCTCGACAATCAGAACATGTGTTGCAGCTTAACAATTAGTGTTGTGTAAGAAAGACCTAAACACAAGCATTAGTACAAGCAGCACAAGGATTTTAGTTTCAGTAGTTAATTTGTTCCAAGATTGTTTTCTTTGCACACCACCTACTATTCCTTAACAGTGTGTGGTCAGCTAACAGAAGATTAATGTCTGCATGGCTGCAGTTTATTTTAATGTAATTGTGACAAAAGTAAATCTAATTGTCACGTTTTACTGATATAATTCAGTGGCAGAGTACATATGTACACTGATAAGTAATACATTTTAAAGGTCCAGTGTGCAGTATTTAGGGGCATCTATTGGCAGAGATGGTAAAAAATATTATTAATAGAATATTTAATAATGTTTCCTTTAGTAAAGTAATAAGAATTGTTTAGTTTTTTCTTTACCTTAGAATAAGCTATTTATATCAACCCATGGAGTGGGTCGTCTTCCTCAGAGTCCACCATGCTGTGTCTACAGTAGCCCAAAACAGATACTCCAAACACTGGCTCTAGTTAGGGCTATACACATTTTCACTTTTTCACGTCGCCCACTACAGCTGCAATGATCCTAACTACTTTATAAGTTGATTGACGAACAAATAATTAACAACTATTTGAATAATCGGTAAAGTAATTGTTCAAGCAAAAATGGCTGAAAATGCAAATTCCAGAGCCTCAAATATGCTTTCCTCTGTTTAACTAAATATAATTTATTACTATGTAAATATTGTTGGATTTTATTTTGACCAAAAAAATAACATCACCTCGGACTAGAAAACTGGAATGGACATTTTTCACTGTTTCTGATATTTTATGGACCAAACAATTAATTGTTCCATTGAGATATAAAATTGGCAGATTGATCCATAATGCGAATACTTGTTGGCTCTGGCCCTATCATCCACTGTAGTTCTCTACGCTCGGCACAGGGGAGAACTTTCAATTCTGCAACCTCACCACTAGATGTCCCTAAATGCTAAACACTGAACCTTTAAAGCTGCATACAAAGGTTTGCCTTGAGAAGCTTTGAGTCGCCACCAAATTCAGTGTTTTTTTTATGAAGAAGGAGCTTTGAATGGCATCCACTCAGTGGCCTTACCACTTGAGTCACACCCATTACTCACCCATGTCTTATATAATTCATTCCCCTTACTGCCTGCCAGGTGAAGCAAGTGTATTAGTATACTGTATGTCCCCAAAGAAGAGAGCACCTGCCAGCACACTGTTGGCTGTACAAGCATGTCATGTGACTTTAAATGTACTCATTTGTGTTGAAAAACAGATGTAAGGGATGTTGGTGGGCAGAGTACTGAAAGTCTATGCTTAAGTAAAAGTACAATTACTCCCATTAAAAAAAGACTCAAGTCATAGTCAAAATGATTATTCAACTCTTAAGTGAAAGTGGTAAAATTACAGGTTAGTAAATCACTTGTCTGGCCCAATGTGGTTTGATAAAGTCTCTCGAGGCTGCCTCTTGTTCTGGATTTTGCTTTGCATCTTAATCAAAAAACAAGTGGTGCTTCTTTTGCTTCCAGCAGGTAACTTGGCATCTGCAGAAGAGGTGTGATCATATGCTCTCCCTAATACACTCAATCCTTGCATTTAGAGCAGACTTCTTATAACCAAGGTATGAAGAGCAAATGTATTAAATAAAAAGTAGATTACTGGCTCAGAAAATTACTGGGGTAAAGAGTAGAAGTGCAGCTTAAAAAAATACAAAAACATGAGAAGTACTCATTCTTTTAAGAAATTTTTTACTTATGTGCGTTACCTGTACAACATTGTCACACCTGCTTTCAGACACAGAATATTTAACTTATTTTGCTGTATTATTGGCTGTGGAGGTAAAAATTAATTTCTTGTGTCTAGCTTTACATTGTGTAAGAATGACACAAATCCCTCAATTTATAAAGACAGTACTTTAAAATTTTTGCAAATAGGTGGTTTCATACAAACAGAAGGGAAGAGAAAAAGAAGAAGTGAATGTATCCACACATGCAGTTATTGCCACGAAAAGACAGAGAAGTCCACATCAAATTAAACTTAATAGTTTTTTTTATTTGTTTCTCAGTAAGTATTGAATGGACACTTTTTTTGGAATTTCTAACTCAGGATAGATTTGGCAGTAAGTAGGCAGTGTCACATATGCCATTTGTACATTTTTTGTTTTACATTTTTATATGGCAGTTCTTTAATGGTTTCATTTGCAAGCTTGTTGACAGCCTCCATCATCATCTTGGACCCTGCCTGTCTTCTTGTGGTAGTGGCATTTGAGCATCTTGCCCACACACATAACGAACTCTCTGAATTCGATCTGTCCACTGCAGTTCTTATCCATCTTCCCGAAGATCTTGTCACAGTCACCTTTAGTCATTTTTTCCTGAAGAACATATTTATTACAGCATTTAATGCATCTGAATGGTGAATAAGAAGCAGGATTACAAGTGAATGTGCTATGCATAGCTATACATGTACTTTATAAGAATGTCGTGAATATCTTGAGTTACTTACTTTGACTTCAGGGTTTTCAATTTCCTTCTCCAACATCTTCTTCAGCTCATCCTGGCTTAGCTTACCATCGCCGTCAGCGTAACTCAGAAACAGTTCCACAAGATCTGAAATGGCCTTTTCCAGAGCCATAGCTGAAGCTGGACAAAAAGACAGATTTGTGATGCATGTGTGTATTTTTTTATTCAGAGTGTTTGATTGGATGAAGGTATGTATGGTGAATATGTATATGTGTATGCAGGTGCATATATATATATATATATATATATATATATATATAAATCTACCATATAATTAAAAAAAAGAAAAAAAGCATTGTTCACTTCCTCCTATTTTATTTGCCATGTTCAAAATAAAGATCTAACTAACTAACTAAAAGATTTTAATTTTGAAGAAATACACATGAGTTACTGCTTTTGATACAAAGAAGATGAAGAGAAAAGAGTCAAGTTATATGAAATCTCTTGATATTGATAAATTAGATTCTTAACGCTTTTAAGCTTAAGTTTACAGCCAACAGCTAACAATGTAAAAGTCAGGAGTTCACACTTAACACTATGAAGGAGGATGACAAACGCTCAGAGCAACTTGTGTTTTCAGTAGCACAGAATAAAGCTTTCATGAATATAAGGAACTGCTCTCAAGTTTCATACTAATAATAATGCTGCCAGTTTACAGGCAATATTTTGTCACATGTAACAGGCTTTTTTTGCTCTCATCTTTCTCAGTGTCTCAGCATGTTACAAATATTTTCTTTCTAAACACAAAACTCAATTCTGTCATTTTCTTTCCATCAGGACTCACCTCAGAGTTTAGGTTTATCAGGTGAAGAGAGAGATCACGTCTGCTTGGTCTCAGAGGAGACTGATGTAAGACTGAGGGGAAAGCCTCCTTATATAACAGTGGACATACAATGTTGAGTACATTAAGATACATTTATGCACAAAGGAACACTCCTGTAGTGATTCATGTACTGGAAATCTGCCCTACCCCCCACAAACCAGCTTCACTGGTCTTTCTGTGCCATTTTGTGTAATCATGGTGCTTATTATAGTTCAGAAGGTTGACTCACATTTGTTTTTTGTCTAATGATAACAGTGTTATATCTGTTGGCATAGATGAAATGTGTATTTAAGTCAATGCGCTGATGAATGAAGTGTTGTTGGAGGTGGAGTTAAGCATCAAGGTGCAGCCTATTGTGGATAAAATATGTAAATGGAAAAATACACAATGAGAATATTTCATCCCAGCCCCAGAACGGTGAGTTTAAACCCCCCTTTTACTCTGAAAATGCAATGTTTTTATGTAAATTCATAATCACTAATTGATCGAATAAGTGGTCTGAAAGGAAAACTGAATCATTGATTATAGAAGCAAAGCTATACCACACGTTTCTTAAGCACAAATGAACCCTAATCTTTATTTTACTCCACAACGAGATAAAATTGATCCTGAAGATGGAAGAGAATACTCTAACCTAACTATGAGTATCCATGTTTTAGTTAGGTTTCGAACCCTTTGAAAACTCAAAGTTTATATATTTCTTTATTGACCATACCTTTAAGGTCCAGCGTTTAGGATTTAGGGGAATATATTGGCAAATATTGAATATAATACAATAAGAATGTCATCTTTAGTATATAATAGGCTGGAAATAAGAATCATTGTGTTTTGTTTGGGGTTTTTTTTTACCTTAGAATGAGTAGTTTATATCTACATAGGCAGCAAATCTTTGTCCACAGAGTCTACCAGGTTGCACCACCATGTTACTACAGTAGCCCAGAACGGACAAACCAAACACCTGAGCAAAGTATTGTCATGATCACCACTGCAGTTAGCAGCCCCTCGGCAACAAGGTCATCAGTAAAACACAGATTTTTAACATGAAACTGCTTAATTTGGTGTTTTTTCTACTTTAAATCCCCTGGTTCATTTGTTTTGGATAAGAAAAGACATCTGGATAATATGACTCACTGTAAAAACCTCATGAATAATGAGAACTGAAGTAAGTCTAACCAGCTGAAATCAAGTTGCAATCTGAAATTTTCATCACCATAAACCACAAAATCACACTGGACCTTTAAAATGTGTAACATTATGGGAAATTTGCTATTTGCTCTTTTACTCGCATCCTGTCTTCGTGCAGTGCTTAAGTGTGTATTGAACACATGCAGATCGAAAATCATGTTAATCTTCTCATCTCTCTTGATAAGACTCCACCAAAAATCTACCTTTAGAAGTATGTAGTTAACACTGTAAACAGGTGCTGTAAACAGTTGTATGTTTGAATCAAATTAAGATAATAAGTTAAGCAGAACTTAGACACACAATGGTACTTGACAGAGGATGAGGAACTGAGCATAGCAGCAGACAAGAAGCAAGGCAGCATTGAGAGCTTTACTTTGGTCAGCAGCAGGCAAAAATCAAGAAAACAAAAACAAACCCCAGACAAACAGGAAACACTATAAACCAAATACAAGCAAAAGTAAAAAGGGAAGGCAGGAACCCTGTGGCAAAGTAATTACATTCAAACAGTCTGAAGGAGAAAAGGGTCTGCTCCACTCCCACACACTGATGAATTTAGTTTTCCTTTCAGGAAGTGGGTTTAAAGTCACCATTTTGGGGGTTAGGTGGAGTAGTTTTCCCATTTACACTTTTTTTCACAATAGACTGCACCTTGCACCTCTTCCCCACCTGTATTCAAAACACTTCGTGCATCAGTGCATGGTGCATGAACATACCAACACGTGTCATCAGTGTCAGTGGACTTTCCTCTCTAGACACACAAAACATGAGTCCATCCTCTGAGCTATAGAAACACCATATTTATACAGTATGCCACAAAACAACCAGTGGGCCCTAGACAAGATGCCCTTGGGTACCCAGATAGCCTTAGCATAACCCATGTGTGGACAATTTGGGTAAACCCACTCGTGTGCAATTGGCAATCCCATATAGGAACAATTTTTTGGCCCATATACGACCTGCATGGACCTCAAATACAAATGCAGGGCAGCTGTGTGTCAGGGGAAGAGTGTGTTGTCCACTAATTGGAGGGTTTGGGTTTGATCCTCAACTACTTAAGTCAAATGCAAAGATACTGAACCCAAATTGCTCCTGATGGCTTTTCCATCTGTGTGTGAGTGTTTTAAAAACTGAGTAGCAGGTGGCCCCTTGAACAGTAGCCTCGGCCACTAGTGTATTAGTGTATGTGTGAATGGGTAAATGTGATTCGTAATGCAGAAGCGCTTTCAGTTGTCAAATGACTAGAAAAGCGGTATACAAGCGCTGGTCCATTTACCAAATATACTTCTGTCCGCTTTTAATCCTCAGCCCACTCACACAGCCCTGCTCACTCAGCCAGTCATCCTGTGGAAGTGTAGCAGACCCTTGTTGTGTGTTGTGTTATACTATGTATATATTTTTTTTAATTTCTGCCGTCTACGGACCAAAGTAAAGCTCTGAATGCTACCTTGTCGACTGTCCCTTGCTGTGCTCAGGTCCTCATCCCTTTTCACTGTCATGTGTGTAAGGTCTAACTTCACTAATCACATGATGAGAAACTTTTTACAGCCACAGTTTACAATATGACACCAAAGATGCATTTTGGGTGGAGTGTTACAAAGACGGATGAGGACATCATCATTATTTTTTATTTGTGTGTCCAATACTGATGTACAATAGCTGAATGACAAGTTCTGTATAATTCTACATAAAACATATTTTATTGAAAAGTAGTTTCTTCGGTCTTTGGGAATAATTGTGTCTTCGTGGAGTAGAATGATTAAGGTTTCTTTAGGCTTACAATACTATTGGTATGGCTTTACTTCTGTGGTCAGTGATTTGGGTTTCCTTTTAGACACTTGGTAAATTAATCAGTAATCTTGTATTAATATAAAATATGTCATGTTTTTGTATCTGAATGGAATTTATAGTTACCATTTTTTGGCAAGGAAGACATCTACACAGTTTAGTGTTTTCCGTGTACACATTTTCTTCACAGTTGGCTGCACCTTGCAGCGGTATACTCCACCTGTAACCAAAACACTTCACTCATCAATGCATAGTCATAAATACACATTTCATCAATGTCAGTGTATGCAAACATTTTCTCTATAGACAACACAAGCATGCGTCCACTCTCTTAGCAATGATAAATTCTCTGTCTATACACTTTGGCACAAAATGACCAGTGAAGCTGGTTTGTGGGGAGTGGGCTAGATTTCCAGTATGACTCACCATGTGTTCTTTTGTACATGTATGTATTTACATGTGTCAGAGATTGTGTCCACTCCTATTTAAGGAGGCTTTCCCGTCAGTCTGACACCAATCTGCTCTGGGACCAAGCAGATGTGATCTCTCTCTTCACCTGATAAACCTAAACTCTGAGGTGAGTCCTCATTTGAAAGCATCATGGAGGGAGGGAGTTCTGTGTTTGGAAAGACAATATCTGGAATATGTTGAGAGAGTGAGCATGATGATTGCACAAAGCCTGATACATGCAACACAGGTGACAAAATATTTTCTGTAAACTGGTAGCATTATTAGAGGTATGAAACTAGAGAGCAGTTGCCTAAATTCACAAAAGCTTTATTCTGTGCTACTGAAAAAACAAGTTGCTCTGAGCATTTGTCATCCTCCTTCATAGTGTTGAATGTGAACCTCTGACTTTTACATTGTTCTATAGCTCTTCCCTTTAAACTTTAGTCTAAAAGCAAATTACTCTAATTTACCAATATAAAGAGTTTTCCCCAAGACATGACTATATAGTGTCTGCACAACTCTTGGCAACAACTTTGTTTTTTCTTCATCCTCTGTGTTTCAAAAGCAGTAAATCGTGTGTTTCTTTAATTATTACACAAAATCAGTATCAATCTCTTTGTCTAGCTTCAACTATGGCTCGTTTGGAACAGGCCGTTGAAAACATTGTTGATGTTTTTATGGCATACGCTAACGAGGATGGCAAGTTAACGCAGGAGGAGTTAAAGAAGCTGTTTGAGAAAGAGATTGCATGCCCTGAGGCTAAGGTAAGATATTTAACTCATTCACTTTAACATGATATAGTTACAATACATGTGCATCTATACATAACATCATGTGTCTTACTCATATATCATTAATCAGATGTAACTTGTGCTGTAATAATATGCTCTGCAGGCTCACTTCGAGGGAGCTGACTTCAACAAGATCATGGGGCTGATTGATAAAAACCGCAATGGAGAGATCGAGTTTAAAGAGTTTGTTAAGTGTGCCGGGTTCATGGCCAAATGCTACTACCATAAGAAGACAGGTAAAGGACAACTAGATGAAAACTGAACAGAAGACTGAATATAAAACCTCTGAAGAAAACTAATAGTGACACTGCCGACACTGACAACAGAGGGTACAGAAAGTGAGTTTCGTTGCCTCGGTAAATTGGCTTTTAGTGGTGTCCTCTCAGTACTGTCTGAGAATAAATTAAGCTGTCCAGCTGAAATATATGTGGCCATCTTCATCTGTTTATGGCAATCACTTGCAGAGTTACTTTGGCTGATACCTTTCTGCATCCTTTTCTTTCCCCAGTAGGAGCCATCACAACTCCATGTATCACTCTCACTTTCTCCTTTCCATCTTTGTGTTTGTGTAAAAGCGCTCATCTTTTCTGATTTGCATCGATTTGTTTGGAGGCACCATCTTCAATCTGTCAGCGATTTCAAGCTAAATAAACAGAGTGCACCTGGTGTGGTGTCTGTGTGAATGGTCAAACCATCGTTTATGTAAATCAAAACAAGGGGATGAAGTGAACCAACTCTTTTTCTCCTTTTCCTTTTTTGTAAAGCTATAAAATGCTTAACCTCTGAATTCACACTGGATTTATTGCCTAATATATATCAAATCAAATCAAGTTTAATCAAAAAACACATTTTTTAACAACCAGAGCTGACCAATGTGCTATGCAATAAAATAAAATTAAGAAAATAACAGAACAAAGCATGCACAAATAAACCAGTAAATAAAATAAAGCACAGAGGAGTAAAGTGAAAAATATCCCCAAAAAATGAAATGTAGAATTAGGATTGGGGTAAGCCTCGATCGCCAGACAGCCAGGAGAAGCTGGTCTGAGATTCTCAGCGATCTGGGGTTGGAAAAGGGACAGAGTAACTCAGAGATGTAGTGCCTGGCCATGTAAGACTTTAAAAACAAACAATAGGACCTTAATATCAGTCCTATACTCCAGGAACCAATGCAGGGATACCAGTACAAGTGTAAGGACAACCGGCTTTTTCCCACATACAGAACATTGCAGTGATTCAGATGAGAGGTCGTTAAGGCATTCGTGACGGATGGGTTTAAGTCTGGCAATATTTCTTTGATGGAAAACGCAAGCTTTACACAGAAGTTTTAATTTGTTTGTCAAATTTTTGTAGTTGGTCAACAACAAATTACAGAGGGCATTCTGATTCAAAACTCTACATAACCATAAAAAGAGGCATACAAAACACAGCACACAGCAAAAAACAAAAGACAATTAAAAAAACACAGGTGGCAGGTAGAGTCTCACAGATACATACACAACCACACACTTGTAGTGGTTCATGAATGAAAATTTAGAGGGCTAACTGTTGTAAAAGTCTTTTTTTTTTTTTTAAATTAAAATCTCACATGGTATTGGGTGCATCGGAGAGGTACGAATAGGACACAATTTGTAGACTAGCTCCTGCACACTGTATAACTTACGAAACAAATTAATGTATTGCAACGTTTCAGTAACTAAACCTTCATCAGATGACTGTTTGCACGATGAAAAGTCTAGCTACTGAAATGTAATGAAATGGAAACTAATCCCTTTAAGTTTCAATAGCACACTTGCTCTGCTCTGGGGATTTAAGTTAAATTCAAACTATAGACCATCTTGTGATGGGATTACCCCAGCTTCGATATGTATCTCTGTGACTTTAAGCTAAGAGTAGAGTTTAGAGAGAATGCAGAAGCACTGGAAAACACCCAGAAGCCATTAAGCTGCCTGCAGGATTGCACTGTTGACCTCAGGTTGCTTTGTTGCGTAGACAGTGGAGCTTCACGGAGCTGCCAAGTTCATAAAGAAGGCCAGAGTGCTGCAAAATGCGCAAAAGCCGGGAAGCCGGCCATGAAGCTTTGTGGGCTCATCAGCAAACCGAAAGTATTGATGTAGTGCTGATAGATTTGGTCTATATGGTCTATTTTCTTTTCTACTTTAATAATATTGAATTAATGCTGTTTGTGATTGTGTTTTTAAATTACATACATAATCTACACATTTGTCAGTTGTATCTAAACAGAGTTAAGTCTTTGTTGGTTCCTTGATTTGATTTTTCAGTGCTCAGTGGCTGTTTCCTTGAAATAATAAGGGACCTTTTGAGTTTCTGCTGGCTCTCTGCCCTCGGGTCCACCTGCTAAGTATCTCATGTCAACTTCCTAACCCTGTATTTCTGGCACCTTGCTTGGTCCACGCCCATCTTCAGACTCTGCCTTCATTGTGATCTCTATTATGCAGTAGTTAAGTATTTTGCCCAGTTTGGATTCTGTCACAATGAAAAATATCTTAACACAAACAGACATGTAACACTTGCCAAAATATGCAAAAGAGCTTATGTGGTAGTTCCACTAAAATAGGTGTGACAACATTTTCCATGATGCCAAACACAAAAAGACGCACAATTTAAAAACAATACCAGCCATTGAGATATTGTGGCAGCAGGTATCTGCAGAAATGTGTCCATACCACTTTTCTGATTACATATAATTGTCCTTTTACATGAAGTCACATGGATTTCCATCCAAACTGTGTGTTAACTCACAAACAGTGTCTGTCCTCTGACCACTTAAATTGTTTAAATCTAAAATAAACAAAAGGGGAGTTGTGCAAGAAAACCTAATAAAAATTAACACATCTGCTGTCAAAGAGCATCTGACAGGAGAATTAAATGCAGAACATTTAATATTGGATATTCATATTGAATAATTCTGTCTCACAGAAACCTGGCTGTGTCCTGATGATAATGTTAGCTTGAATGAATCCACTCCTCGTTAAATAAATACTCATGTTGCCCAATCCACTGACCGAGGAGGGGGAGTCGCTGCTACTTAAGATTCAAGCTTAGTAATTCACCCTAAAGTTAAACTAAATTCTAATTCATTTGAAAGCCTTTTTCTTAATCTTTCTTACCCATCCTGGAAAACTCTACAGCCCATTCTATTTATTATAGTATACTGCATCCCCGTTATCGTAGGTGATTTTAACATTCATGTCGATATTATTAATAATTGTAGCCTTAGTGTTGCATTCCTTACACTATTACACCCCTAAGCACATTATTAGAATTCACTCTGTAAATTTCTACTGCTATGTGGATGATACGCAACTGTATCTGTCTACCCCGTATTATCCAGTTGCCCAAGCAAGTCCTCCAACTGGTGCAGAAAGTTGCTGCACGTGTACAAACGGGAACCAAGAAAAGGGATCATATTTCTCCTATTTAAGCTTCTTTGCACTGCCTACCTGTAAAATCCAGAAATGAATTTAAAACCCTCCTCATTACCTACAAAGCTCTTAATGGTAAGGCTCCATCCTATTTGTTGCAGCTCATAGTTCCTTATCAACCCTCAAGATCACTGCTCTCTGAAAATGCAGGGTTACTCATGGTTCCCAAAGTCTCCAAATGTAGGATGAGAACCTGAGCCTTCAGTTACCACGCTCCTCTTTTATGGAACCATCTTCCAGTTTTGGTCAGGGAGGCAGACACGGTCTCCACTTTTAGAGGTGGGCTTAAGACCTTCCCCTTTGACAACGTTTAAAATTTTGGCTGGCTCAGGTTGCCTGGACCAGCCCCTAGTTAGGCTGACGTAGGTTTAATTTGCCAAGGGACTTTCTAGCATACACTGAGCTCCTTTTTCCTTCTTTTGCTCCCTCCATCCGAAAACACTCATGTCTATTTACTGCATTACACTAACTCGGTTGCCTCTACGGAGCATTCGTGCGTACACATGGGACTCTTATCAACACCAACAATATATGCATGTTGCATGAGACGCTATCATAGAGTGCATTTAGTAATTTTACACCTATCACTATTGTTATGGCATGCTATTATTACCATTACTGCTGTTGCATCTCTCCCCGTCTCTCCCTCTCTCTTACCCTCTCTCTTTCTCTCTTGCATGTCTGTCTGTCCTGGAAGAGGGACCCCTCCTCAGGCCCTCTTCCTGAGGTTTCGACCATCCCCCCCCCCGTTACAGGGTTTTTTTGGGGGAGTTTTTCCTTAGACAATGTGAGGGTGTAAGAGCAGAGGGATGTGGTATGCTGTAAAGCCCACTGACCTGACCTGACTTGACCTGACTTGACTCCAGCAGATTAAAGGTGCAGCTGCAGGCTGTCACAGACATGATTATATAATTGTATTATCTATTATCTAGATGATACAGTGCCAAACCCGTTTGCATGAATATGCAGGTGTATCACAACAGTGTTGATAGAGTTTGTGCCGGGTGGAGCAACAGAAAAGAACACCTATTAGCACACTATAGACGATAAATCATCCTGCTTTAAAATGCATGTCCCTAAGTGACTGTTCAAATGTACTGTTGGTGAAATGTATGTCTTTATGACATTAAACCTCCAGATACTTAACATATTTTTTGTGTAAATCCACTAAAACAGATTAAGTTACTAAGTGATCTACAAGGGACCCAAATTACTGGGTGCAGATAGAAGCTGTACCAAAAGTAGTGTAAGCAACTGTGTGTAATTACTTTTCGACTGCGCACAACATCACTCCAGTTAGAGACTGCAGATGGAACTGATACCTGCAGATGGCTGTAAAGAGAGTCACCAGCGTAAAGGAGAGGCCTTCAGTGTTTAGGTGCACCAGACAACACAGGTGTTGATAGTTAAGCTTCCCAGCACCTGCAAGCTATTACAGTGATAACTACCAATAAAGGAGCCCAAACTAGATTACAGCACACAGTCTCCTCTAATGACGTCCTCATAGCACCTTACCTACAAAGTCTGCATCTATGATCAGTCATTACCATAAACTAACATCAATGCCTGTTCTACTCCACAAAGACATTTTAATGAATCCTGGAGACCAGATGAGACACAAATAGGTATAAGTGAAGATGAAAGTATATTTTAGTGAGTGGGTCACTTGTAGACTCTGCCCAGAATCTATCTCCAGATTATGGTGTGACTCTGCAGACTGTGGTGGTAAAGAGTTTCTGAGAGAGCAGATAGCATTGGGTGGTCACGCCTCGGGGCAGGGAGGAGGACACACCCTACCCAGATGTCTTGTTTGTTCTTTAATTTGATTCCCAGCTGCAAGCTGTGTCTTTTAAAGTTAAAGTAATCAAAACCATCTATGGTATCATGGTTCCAACTGAAATTCTGAGGTGAACATGAAATAATACATCAAAAAACAGGGAGAAAGAGTCACTGAATTACAGTTAAGAACAAGTTACGATACATTTATTGAGGTGTAACTAGACCATCAGGTAAACAGTGTGTGTATCATTTGAAGGTCTGATAAGGGTCTAGTTACCGAAATGCTGTAATAAATTTATTTCGCAAGTTTGACAGTTTGTTAGACTGTAAATTGTTGAAATGACCCAAAAGAGTCATGAAACAACCACAAGAGACACAATATGACCACAAATAGTTGTAAAACTTGCAACAAGCAGACACAAAATGACCACAAAGCAACACAAAACGACCAAAAAGACACAAAATTACCATAATAAGACAAATAAATACCTCAAAGAGACAGAAAAAAACAACCACAAAGAGACATAACTTTATCACAAGCAGATGCAAAGCAACCATCACCATTTCTGTTTTGTCTTCCAGTTTTGTAGGAGAGGTGGTAAGGCCAAGTGGCAAAATTAGGCCAACACAGAAATGCCAAAAACTTGAGGCTGGCTCCAGAAAGGAGTCATTCTCCATTGGCTCCCGTATTTAAATGCCCAAATTTATAGCAGAAATCAACATGTTTACAGCTTGGTACAAAAAACAGTTTTGGTCTCTAAAGTTAATTTCAGCATTCACGACAACTGCATCGGGGGTGAATTTTTAAAGAAGCCCACCATTTACATTTCATTAAGGCTTAAAGTAAGCCATATTTAAGGGCAGGCCATGAGTATGTCCATTATTTTTTCAGTCTTTAGGTGAGGCCCTTTGCATATCTTTGCTCAAGTGCCCATCGTCTCATAATGGAGTTAAACTGTATGTGCACATGTAAAAGGAGGGGTAGTACTTAATAATACATTGCAAACAGTCTAATTATTCACGATTTGTTTGTTTTACAGGAGCACATTGTCAGCGACTGCTTCAGAAAGCAAGAAAGAAAAAGGAGTGCCATACACAGAACAACCTCCATTGTGTCCGTGAGTGTCAAATTTCCTGCTGTTCAATAGTAACTCATTGTAAACCGAGCTGCATGGTAGCTGCTGCGTTTTTCTTGCCCAAACCACACAAAGGAGAACTGAGCTCCAGTTCTGAGCTATCATTCCTTTCCGGGGATACATTCAGCCAAACCGTAGCTCATAAACTATAATGAACTCAACGGCGGTATGACACACTCTTGCGCAAGTGGAGCTGCTAAACGGCTGCAGGCTTCTTTTTTTTTTTAAATAAAGTTGCAATAATTGGATGCACATGATGTTTGTTGAATTACAGAAATCAGGAAGGGAATCATTTATTCGAGACACAACTTTGCATTTTCTGTGCATGTTTGAATCAAACAGACTTTTAAGAAAAGATTAAGAGAACAGGGCGGCTATTTAGCTACTTCCTCTGTGAAATCCTCAGCTCGAGGTAAACAAGCATTCCTGTGCACACGCACACACACACAAACAACCACTGGGTTGTAGTGGAAAATTATTTTGGTGATGCTGCCACAGGAAAGGCGGAGACTACACAGCCAACAGGAGCAGCCTGTTTTCACAAAAAACAAAAACAAACAAAAAAAGCCCTGCTCTAAACACTAGTGTACTGCACTACGGGCTTTCATCAACTCACAAAAATGATAGATTTTTAGTCTACTGTTCACATGCTTAGAATTGCTGGAGTTGTACTTAATAGTACAAAATAACTTGTTATTGTACTTGTTTTAGTTGCTTTCAAGTCTCTGCGTGTTTAAAATCTGCACATACTAGTCCTGATGTGTGTCATGCTCACTTTTCCAGTTTTAGGATGATTTCAAAATGTTCCTAACTAAAAGTCTGCAGCAACACTTGCAACTCTCTAGGGTTCACATAGGCACAGCGCTCCTAAAATACAACTAATCCTGACAACAAAGTAGCTTTCAGTAGCTGTTGTTGTTGTGTGGAGGAAAGACAGAACCATACAGAATGGTTCGGCATACTTGGTGTCCGCAAACATTCTCCACCAGTGAATCACTGAACACGCCTTTTCTCTGCTATTGTCCTCTTCTTTATGTCTCTGTCTCTCATTACATTGGCACCACCCACTCCCTCTAACCATCACATGTTTTCACCACACAGCCAGCAGATTGATGAGATCAACAACACAAGGTTGCAACATATTGTGTGTGTGTGTGTGTGTGTGTGTGTGTGTGTGTGTGTGTGTGTGTGTGTGTGTGTGCGTGCGCGCGCGCTTGTGCGTGTGTGCACATGCAGAGCCAACTTGTTTGGTTGAATTCCTCGCTCAGAATACATGTTTTGCTCTTGTTGCTTTGTTCATAATTGTTAGTATTCATCTCCTAGGACACATTTTTGAATACAAAAGCTGCAAGGGATGCAGACACAAAATTTAGCTGACATGGAGGAGTAGAGTGAATTGGAGTAAGAGTCTTACAGACAGACATTCAGACAGAGCAGAAGTAGCTGAAAGTGGGATTACATTTGCCAAACTATGTTGCTGTAGTGACCCAGTAAAGGTTGCCGTTTGGTGTTAGTCAGACAAAATGCTGTTACAGTTTTTGGAAAAACTGCTCTGTTTTGCTCTGTTGATATGAAACCAGAATATTCCTTGAGAGGGAAGGAGTTACTTGTATACTTAAAACATGTATTAATATATTAAGTTTACAAAAATCCCAGTAAATGTTTAATTATTAACATAGAAATGTGTTAGAGAGGGACTTGCATGGTGATCTGTCAAATAATTTAGAAGTAATCAAGTGACATCTGACTGGAAAATAAATAAAACATTCATCAGCTGAAATAGATCAAAATCATATGGGAAAGTAACTACATGAAAGGCTTCAATTGTAAAGTAAAACCAGAGATTTATTTTTTCATTGGTATTTCCATTTACAAGATGCTTTTACTTTTTACTGACTCTATGGAGCCTTGTTGTGGAGATACTGCGATTCCGGCACGTACCATCACAAATCTGGACAGAGCTGTGTGTAATATGTTGCGTAACAGTACTGTTTGCATTACTACCTTAAAACGTCTCTCCGGGTTATTGCATGCAAGAGCTCTGGCGTCCACACTGCACAGCCGGCTATGCTAGTTTGGCTGAAAAAGCGAATTATTCACAAGTGATACTTTTTTTGCCTTAAAACAAGATTTTTTTTTTAGTTTTAAGACTGTAGTTGTAATAATTTAATAATAATAATAATAATTTTTCCGAGAACAGATAGAGTTTCACTAAGTTGAGCAATCACGCCTCAGGCAGGATGCAGGACACACTCGACCCTCCCATCCTTTGTTTTTTTTTCGTTGTTTTGATTCCCGGCTACGTGTCGTGAACTTGTGAGGTTACAGTTATAAAAATATTGAACACAGTTGCATCTGAATTTCTCAGGTTAACTAGGTGTGGTGCCCTAATTTTTCAGCCTAGCTTTAAGGTATCTTATGAGGCAATATAACCTCAGGCATCCATTTGTAACAACTGTCTTGGCATAGATTGTCTAAATAATGCTCTAAAGTTGGGATAAATTTTAGCAAGGGAACAACTGGCATGGGCATTTTCAAAGGGGTTTGTTGAACTCCTACCTAAAGATAAAAAGTCTCCCCGAAAATTGAAAATGCTTGCTGTCACTGAATGTTCATTTTTGTCAATTCACTTCTTCAAATTAAACCTGTAAATCTGTTTTTTTTTAAAGGAAAAGGGCTGACAATAAATGTGTATATACATACATAAAAAAATAAAACAAGGTTGTAGTGGAACCTAAAATGTTAACCATACTGGTATTTTCATCAGGATACCCAAGTTTCTGACATAACAAAGTGTTATCTGATGATTCAGAGACTGGTGAGGGTGATGAATCTAGAGAGTAAGCGGTGGAGCGAGTGTACAACTGCAGCATGAAGGAACAGCAGGCATGAAGAGAACCATATTTAAAATAAAAAGTAGTAAGACGATAGGCTAACAGAGAGGGTGTGTCACTCTGCTATTAGCTGACTGTGATCAGCTTATCGAACAGCCGATATCTGAATTAAAGGTCATTGACAGCAAGAAATTATAAGTCATTATGCATACAAGGAGTAAATGGCAGATGATATTTAGAAGCCAAAGCATGTAAAAGTGTAATCTTACTTACTTTCACAATGCACATTGGATAATTAGTAACATTAACAGTAAAATAAGACAGTATGTCAGCATGCAGTTCCTTAATTCTCTATTTTGGAATATGTATCAACTTGTTTTTGAGAGCAGGTAGCTGGAACTAAAGGGCAGGGCCAGAGGTCTTATATAACAACAAGTTAGGCAACAGTGGAGGATGTCGCAATATTCTTTGCCCGCTTTGGGCCTGTTTGGTGCATTTTAGGCTTTCCAATCAGCATTTTTTGATACGTTTGGCTACGTTCATGCATAACTCACAACGCCTAAGGGGAGGGACAGAAACACACAAGGGACAACAACCAGAAAAGGGGCACAGTACATGCACCTGTAACATATTGAATTAAAGGCTCTGAAAAAGGAAAGCTTACAGTTTGGTGTTTGATTGGACACAATGCTGCCAGAGTTTGCTGATATATAGTGTTGGAAGTGATATCATGTTCTTTTGTTAAAAATGACCAACACCACATTGAAAAAAATACTCAGTTACAGGAAAATATTGTATATGTAATACATGCATTAAAAATACTCAGTTTACAGGGGTGCCATTTGGTGCTTTGTTATTGGTGCTTATTATTAACAGAAGACTAGATTGTACTCAGGTACAGGTACTGAAAGCACTAGTGCATGAATGGCCTGTTCAGGCCTTTCCTCATTCCAAAATCAAATACTGCCATTATATTAGTTAAACCTGTGTTTAACCTGGAATTACGCTGCCAAACCAGCTGTGCTAGTTTGACTAATGATGTAAATTATCCCAAAACTAGCATTTGCTGATGTTTTTCTGGGTTGATTGGAGGATTTGATGTGTCCATATCATGAGGACTGGAAGGAGATTATGTTGAGCACCGACGCTTCACCAAACTAGTTTTTGTATGAAAGGGGGCTACGAGTAAAAGCAGGAAAGTGTACATTCCTGCATTCTTTTTTTGGACATTTTATAGGAAAAATGGTAGAAAGAGGGGTGGGGGTTTGGAAAAAGGGTTTGTCCCACCTGTATATAAGTAGGTTTGTGTCTATGCTCTCTTCACAAATCCCTCTCTGTGACCATCTCAACCTCTCAGTCTATCGAAGTTATCATACAAATTTGGTAAGAGGAAATCTATTTTTCAAATCCTTGTTTAGATGCAGAATTATCTCAATTTATCACAGTATTTATACCTGATATATAGCAACATGTGGCATAAGATACATGAGTGAGCTTTTGAGTGTGGTTTGTGTACTATTTGGAGGGTTCATCTAGATATTAACATAGATATTAACATTTAAGATTAAACAGTTTAGATAGTATTATCAGTATTATTAGTTGTATTATTTTAAAATAATCACCTCAATTCATGAGACAAATGAGAAAGTGTTTTGGGCAGTAACATTCCTGATCTCAGCCAGCTGCATGTTCAACTTCTTCCAGCCTTTTTGCTCGATGTGGCAGAGCAGTAGAGTCCATTACTACATTACTGCATTATCAAACCCATGTGAAATATAGTGGAATGCACAGTCAACAGTATTTTGTCCTTCCAGCCAACATGACAGGAGCAATCCCAGAGGCAATGAAGCTCCTCAGAGATACTTTCAACTACTACGCTAAGTTGGATGGAGAAAAACAAACTTTGGCCACAATGGAAATGCATGTGCTGCTTGTAAAGGAGTTTCCCAATGCAGTGAGTCCAAAGATGTTCCTCTATTGCAACAGAAAGCTATGAAGGCCTCTATGACATATATTTAATGTTTTATAGTCTGCTTATGATTTCTTTTATTTCTTTTCATTAGGACAGAAGTATAAAATACGTGGATGACATACTTCACAAGCTGGATGAAGACAAGGATGGTGTTATTGATTTCAAAGAGTTTGTCAGAATTGTGACAGACATGAACCTTATGTGCAGTTAAGAATGAATAATTTGGCCATGTTGCCACAGACCAGGATAATATCTGTGGTGCTTTTACTTTTCAGGAGAGTGTCTCATTCTTATGTGCAAATATATATTGTGGCCACATTGCCTCAGAGCTTTGCCTTGTTGTATTTTTACTAAAAGAAATGAAATGTTATCGAACTCGCCCCACACTCACTTAATACACATGCCAATATCAAATGTAAAAAGGAAGAATTTGGTTAAGTCCATACAGCTGAATTAAAAAGGCCACTGACTTAAAATGTGTTGACGTGTATCACTGATCCTGATTGTAAGAAGTGACAAATTAACTCGAGACTACAGCGGTGCGATAAAAGTAGTGTTGTAAAAAGCTATATTTGTGTCATTCCTGTTATGCAGCAACATTTCTGTATTTTAACTTTGGAAAAGAAATGGGCTTTTCATGTTTTTAATGTAAGAATAGTGACGTGTAATGTCAGAAAAACAAAGTAACCAGTCTAAGGCACTCCAATAATAATACCTATGGTTCGACTGGCTCAACAGATTTAACAGGGTGGAACATTTTAAGTGAAGTATGAGTATCTAGATTTAGCTAGCTAATCTTCTACACATAAATATAACATATATCAAATATGTTTTTACTTTTTTTTTTAATCGGACCGTCTTTCTTTATGATGAAAGGGTGAACCTTTAAGACTGTGACAAACAAAAAAGTTTATTATTTCACACAAAATCCACCAGATATACCCAAAAAAAGCACAGTCAAGAAACAGGATTCAAATGTTTTAAATATGTATTATTCTATGTTTGTGTGTTTAAAAAAGGGCATCTATGATTAAAGCCAATTGTCTTACATTTTAGACACATTTTAAGAATATATGCAGAAGTAATCGATGGGGACAGAAATGTTGCTACTTAACAGAAATTACCTATTTTCCACTAAAATAATGAAGTCGATAAACAGTACCCAACATTACAGGCAGGTACAGGTAAAGCACTAGTGAATGTTGTAGATGCTTTCCAGCTCTTCTGACAATGTGGGTATTACAATGGCAAGTTACTGCATGCAGAAATTTGTAATAGACCTGGGATCCGCCCCTGCAAAACCAGCGGTGTTAGTCTTACTAACGAAAGAAATTATTCTAAAGTTTACAGTCAGTATTTGAGATGAGAAAAGTAATGCATCTTGTTTGTTTTTTGTTGTTGTTGTTTGATTAAAATAGTAAAGAGTAAAAGTAGAAAAGAATATATTCTAGTATTCTCAGTGTGAGATTTTGTGAAAAAAAAAAAAGATAGTGGGAAAGATGGGTGGTGGCTTGTGAAGAGGATCTGCTAACCTGTAATATAAAAAAAGTTTACTCCCATGCTCTCTTCACATCCTTCTCTGACACATCTCAGGTTATCAACTTCTCAAAGTATTCACGTAACTTTGGTAAGTGGATAAATGTTGTTTTTTTATTCTTTTTTAAATGCAACATTAACCATTTTGTGTCTTATTAAACTAAAAAGTTGATACCTGATATATTATAATATGCAGCAGGAGAAGTGTGAGTAAGCTTTTGGGTGTGGTTTGTGTATTACCTTGTCTAAGATAATAACAAATATGAATATTATAAAAGTGAAAACTGTGACAATTTAGTAAATAAAAAGCAAGACTTCAGGGTAATAAAAGGAGGGACAAGTCCAAGCCAAGGCATTTCTGAAAAAAACAATTAATTAAGTCAGTAGGAAAGCAGCATTTAGATGCCTTGAATTGTTTAAAGAAGAGCTTTACAGACTCGCTTGTCACAAAAAAAAAAAAACCCTGTTGCCAGACTCGATCTTGTCTCTTGATTAAATTATTTATCCCTGAGGGACAGAAAAAACATGACAAGGCAACAATGGAGCAAGGTTTAGATTTATTTATTCAGATACTGTTCCGCACTTTACACATGTATATATGTATATATATACAGTCTCTTAGTTTTTTAGTTTTTTTTAAGCGCATTACTTTATATTCTATTAATAATGTGTGCTCTTTATTCTCTTGTTCTTACTGTATGGCGCTGCTACACCCCAATTTCTCAGTTTTGAGATCAATAAAGTATATCTATCTATCTATCTATCTATCTATCTAAAAATCAGAGTTTAAGCTTGTTTGTTTTTTTTTAGTTTTTCTTTTTTAGTTGCAGATCTATCCATGACACAAATGAGGAAGTGTGTTGGGCGGTAACATTCCTGATCTGGCTCAAGCCGATCCCACTCCTCCTTCCAGTAGTTTAATGTTCCAAAGAGGCAGAGCCTAACCCGTTATTCCATGTGGCATGAAGCATTACCACATTACTGCATGACCACAGCCATGAAATATATGTTCATAAACACTTGAATAATCAGTCAACATTGTTTTTTCTCATTCCAGCCAAAATGGCAAGGATCCAACAGGCAATGGATCTCCTCATGTCTGTCTTTGAAGAATATGCTGGAAAAGAGAAAGGCAGCATTCTGTCCATGATAGAGCTTGTTAAACTGCTCAAGAAAGAATATCCTGACACAGTAAGTGAAAAATCTGAAACAACAGTGCAACAAAGCTTTGTGAAAGTCTCTTTTACATTTTTTTTGTTGTCATACAGTTAACTTACAACTCCATGTTTTCTTTCTTTAGGACAGAGGCATATCAGAAGTGAGTGAGCTCTTCTGCAAGATGGATGAGGACAGCAGCGGTACTGTTGATTTCAAGGAGTTTGTCAGTATTGTAACCAACATCAAAGTGATGTGCTCTAAAAAAAAATAATTTGGTCACTTTTCACTGGAATTGTACCCTATATGATGACATGTGAAAAATAAATACATTGATTGACCATCTGAATGAACTTTTTGTAATTTAATTTTTACTAAATGTGCAAACTTTGTGATCCAACCTCCCCCAGTCATCTAAATCACAGCATTATCTAGTTTTCTGAGAACGAAAAACTTAGATCAATACACAATGTGCTGATGTTGAGTGTGCATCTGCGATCCTGAATGTCAGAAGTGAAAAGTCAATTAGTAACTACAGCTGTGAGAAAAAGAAAGTTGTGTTGTAAAAGGCAGTGTTTATGTCATTCCTGTTATGCAGCAAAACTGTATCATCATAACTCTTTTTGCTGTGTAAGTTTGACCAATGCAGGATAAGATTCTCAAAGTGATACTCAACATTTGCCCTGAAATAGAAAGCAGACTTTTTTTCAGACTTAGTCAACAATAATTCTAACAGGTTGTGGATATCAATATATCACAAGTATTATTGTGTGGATACATAAATGATTATGTTGTCCACCATGTCACAACTTCTCAAACTGGTATTACTGATATGAGAGGAGGCATTTGTCACTAAAAAACAGGAAAAAAATACATTCTAGCCTTTTTTTAAAAACTAGAATTACCACCTTGGACATGCGTGTCCAAAGATGTGCATGTCAGGTTAATTGGTGACTCTAAATTGCTGTAGGTGTGCATGTGAGTGTGACTGGTCTGTCTGTCTATATGTGTCAGCCCTGCAATAGTCTGACGACCTGTCCAGAGTGTACCCCTCCTCTCACCCAATGACAGCTTGAATAGGCTCCAGCAGGGATAATGGATGAATGAATGAATATCACCTTGTGTCTGCATGCCTCCGCGCACCACTCAAGTTGCACTGACTGCTCACATCCATGTCTCAGAAAACACAGATCCCTCAAACACATCTACACCACCTCAGCAGCACAGAGGATTTCTATACAATCTGCACAGTTTCAAGGTAGACACATAAGACTAGTGTCGCCGATTTGGTATCTCACCAAGTGTACTCTGGTCTGTTCCTTCTGTACCTTTGACCCCTTGGATATATAATGTCATTATTTTATTCTTTTAGACATTTCTGTGCAATTTGGCTATAATTAGTGTATGAATTGTTGTGTTTTGGCCAAGGACATGTTTTTTTGAGATCACACTGACCTTTATTTTTTTTTTAACTGTTGGACACAGACTGTCACGATGGTTGGAATTAGGCACCAAATTCATGGATGGTTAGGTTTAGGCAAAATATGAACATTGTAAAGTGTAGAAAAAACTCACACTGGCAGCAAACTCTGGATTCTGGCATGAAAGTCAGTTGTTTGTGGGACCCATTCACTCCACCTCCCTCCCACCGTATATGCGCCCTCAAGCTCCTTAAATTACATGGCTACCGGCAGCATTAATATCTGTCTGAAGGTGGCTTTTTGCGTCACACTGTCATGCCAAAAGCGCTGACTGAGTTTTAAAATGTGACAAATGTGAGTCAGTGAGAGAGTGAGAAGAGGTCGACCTAACTGAAAGGTGTTAATGTGGTTGATTGTTAAAACAGAGCAACTATTTTGATGAATGTTAAATGGGTGAAGTGGCATAAAAGGTGTACCAGTGGTAAAAAATATAGATAGAAAAGTTCCTAAAAAGTTGGTTCAAATACTGATATATAGTGGCAGAGAACTAAAGATTTAACCTGGCAAATTATTACTGGACTCAGGCAAAAGTTGATTAATTAGGACAGACATCCTCTGTTGCAGCATAATTTCTGTATTGCAATGACTGATAGGAGATTATATTGATCACCATGACATGAAATCATTAAATTTGCACGAGAAACCTTATGGTATTTATTGCTTCCCAAAACTGGTATAACTGGTATGAAGTAAAAGGGAGTTTACATTTAGAGGAAAAGCAGGAAAGGGTTCATTCTACCATTGTTTTTGACAACTGAGAAAAGTCAGAAAGAGGGGTGGGGTCTTGGAAAGAAGGTTTGTCAACTTGTTTTTAAATAGGTTTGTGTCTTTGCTCTCCTCACAAATCCCTCAATGTTGGTTGTGTTGTTTCCTTCCAAGAGTGTGTCTCTTTTGTTACAGCGCTCACTGTGATGCGCACATAGAAAAAAATTAAATTCTTGTCTCATATAATTTACACTAAATGGAAAATCTGAAAGTGATCTAACTTACTGCAGTATCACGGTCAATCAGTATACATGTTAGCTGTGGACCAATATTGGTTTTTCAGGGCCAATTCTGTCAATATTTGTAATAAATCAAACTCCAACACAAAACTATATTTGAATACCTTGAATGCAAATGTTTAATCAAAATTGAAACGTTCAACATCATATACAGCAAGTTCCCTGCAACTTTTTCTATAAAGTGAAGTGGAAAATTAAATAAAAAATAAATAAATAAAAATGTCTTGAGTTTTTACAAAGTAAAAGTTGTTACCATGCTGACACTTTCTTTGCACTTTTTAACTTCATTCATTTTATTGGAGATCTTTATAATAAAATGGCAGTACAGATAATCGACAAAATATCAAATATCGGCCTCAATGATCAGCCAGGCCAACAATCTGTCGACCCATAATACATGTCATCATCAAATGTTATGAGAAGGAAAACTTAGCTAAACACCTGATGGGTAATTGTTTAGCGATGTGAAATATGTACACTTGAACATGTATCACTGATTTTGAAGGTAAGAAGTGACAATTTAACCAGTGACTACAGCTGTGAGATAAAAGTAGTGTTGCCAAAAACTATATTTGGGTCAGTCACAGAATGCAGCAACATTTCGGCATCGTAACCATGCTTCTGTGTTATATAAAAATAGTGACATGTTTGACTTTCAGGAGTACATATCGACCAGTCTCAGGCACTCAAATAAACACCTCTGCTGAGGTTGGTTCTTATTGCTTTACAGACCATACATAGTTAAAATTTTAAACTTCTTCAACGGATATGTGGCCATCAATCTTCACTCTGTATCATTGATTGACAAAGTGAAACCGTGTTTTAGAAGTTTTTAATTTAAAGAAAGCTCTCTCTTTACTTAAGTATTCAGATCCTTTGCTGTGGCACTGCAGCTTGTGATCAGGTGCATCCTGTTTGCTTAAATTATCCTTGTGTCTAGGATTTGACTGGAGTCCACCTGTGGCAAATTGAATTGATTGGACAAGTTTAGAAAGGCACACGCATGGCCTGACAATTCACACTGCATGTCAGGATAAAAACCATCCCAAGAAGTTAAAGAAACTCTCTGTTGACCCAGTTAATAGAATTGTGGCAAGGGTATCTGCTCTTTAAGTTGTAACGTAATGTACTTCAAAATACTTTTTCCAGGTCCAAACTTTGTATTAGACACGCAAATCAGAGTCCAAAAAAACCACACAAACCAGCAATTGTCATTTTATTTTGTTTTTTTCTTGATGAGAAGGAAAGGGGGAAATGGCTGCAGCTGATAAGGTGAGTTACAGTTCTTAAACAAATTAAGAAAACCAAAGTTTAAGTGCTTGGGAGAGACAATCTGACAGGGAGATGATCAAGATTTCACAAACCTGTAGGGACTTAACCAGTCAGACTAAAAGCAGTAATTACAGTCAAAAGGGCTTCTACAAAGTACTTGTTTATTATATGGTTTCCATCGACAGGGGATGAGGGGAGTGACAAAAGAGGAAACTGATAACCCTGACATCCACGCTGCAAAACCTGCCATGCTAGTTTGACTCATAAATGAAATTATTCTAAGACATGTTCTCAGTATTGTTGTAAAATAAATAAAGATAAACATTCATTGAGAGGATCTGATGTTCCTTTATCATGCAGACTGAAAGGACATAATACTGACCCCCATTACTTACTCATGACATACAACCATCTATTTGCATGAGAATATTTGAATGAATTTTAGCTTTCAAAAACTGGCATAACTGGTATGAAAAGGTGCTTACATCAGGGGAAAAGCAGGAAAGGGTACATTCCAGTTTTCTCATTTTGTAAGAGAAAAGACAAACAGGTCTGGGGACTTGGGAAGAGGGTTTGTCAACCTGTATTTAAAAAGGTTTGTGTCTGCGCTCTCTCTACAAATCCCTCTCTGCAAATTCTCAACTTCTCAACGTTATCATACAATTTTGGTAAGTAAAAATATGTTGTTTTTTATCCTGTTTTTAAATGTACTTAATTATTTTGGATTTTCTAAGGGCGTTAATACCTGATTTATAGCTAGTGAGTGAGCATTTGGGTGTGATTTGTATATTGTGTGGAGTGCCACCTCTGAATGGGATCAGCATGTCAATCTGTAGTAAGATCATAACAATTCAAATTTAAATATTATCACAACAACAATCACGAAATTGGTGGGGATTTTGTAAATAAAGACAACCGTTTGTTGTCCTCTGTTGCAGCATCACTCCCTTGTCAAATTAACAAAAAGGAGATTATATTGACCACCATGTCATGCAGTCGTGTATTTCCATGATATGTACTATGTATGTATATACTTGTATATATCTTAACCTCTTGAAGCTAATTTGCGTAAGTGAAAATATGTTTTAAAAGTCTTTCTTAAAATGTAGCATTAGAGGTGTCCACGAGTATTTTAATCAGGATTTCAGTAATGTAGAAGACAGAAAAATATATGAATGAAAGTGAGATTTGTTCTATTTTAACCGATCAGTTTTGTTTAAATTTTCATCTTCCTCTTGCCTACCATGGCAAATGTATTTGTATAGTTATTGTAGAAGTTGATTCCTTTGCACTGAGACATAATAAAATCAAGCACAAAACAAGCTAAAATTCTCAAAAAGGTAAATAACTGAATGAATGAAAAAAGTGCCTTTTCTTTGTTTATGTGGTGGAGAACATATTATTCTATAAATCAAGCCATTCATTTTTAATATTTTTAATGAAATATGAGGAATTACTTCATTGGAACAGAAATGTTGCCACATTCTGAAAATTCTGAATAAATAGCTACAGAAATTATTTATTTATTTATTTTATTTTATATTATTTTATTTTATTTTGCACCTGTTTCCCAGGTCATTGAATAAGAGTTATAATAAAGCTGAATAATAGAGTAATTGAGTAATTTTTTGTGAAGATGCTCATTGACGTTTTTCATGTTTTTGAATACAATCAAGCTAATATACTCTGGTTTCAAATGGTTAATACAATTTTTCTTTTTAGCCAACATGTCAGACCTTGAAAAGGCAATGAAACTCCTCAGGACTACCTTCAAGAGGTATACCGCACGTGAAGGAGACCGAGATACATTGACCAAGAGAGAACTCGCTTACCTGTTCCACAGCGAGCTTCCTGACAAAGCAGTAAGTAGAAAATATGTAAAACTAATGAAAAAGAGCTGTGAATGTCTCTTACATTTTTTTTTGTGTGTTTTACATTCTAATTAATGCTCCTATTGCCTTTCTTTATTTAGCCCAAAAACCCAACTGAGGCAAAAGAATTCTTCAAGATGCTGGATGAAGATGGTGATGGTGTTGTTACCTTTGAGGAGTATCTCAGTTACGTCGCAAAGTTAACTGCTTCAGAATAAAAATAAATAATATAAATAAATATTTTGGCCACGTTGCCTCAATATTTCAAGTTGTTTATTGACATCATAACAGAGTACGACCTGCTGAGAACTTACGAATCTGTGTGATTTGGCCACATTACCTTGAATCTGGATAATGCTAATAATTGTTTCTCTTCAGGAGTATGTCTCTTTAGTAACAGCCCTCAGTTACAGATGTGCACCAGCACATAAAAAAATGGCCACATTGCCTCTCTACCCTCTTTTCTTATTTAATTTTTACTTCATATAATTATGGATAAAAGAAACAGTGTAAATTGATATATTTGGGACTTCATGGTATAGAGCAATACTATGTAAAAATAGGGACATGTTTTACTACAGGGAAACATACTGGGCAATCTCAGGCACCCAAATATTAATCCTATGAAATCTATATAGATGACATAAAGATGAGACGTAATATTCTATTATAGTTGTTGATTTGATAGTCCTCTGTTGCAACATAACTCCCTTAAGATTATATTGATCACCATGACATGCAGGTATACATTTGCATTATATATATATGTACTATATATATCTATATGTACGTCTATAACACACCATATTTAAATCTTCCCATCTCGCCCTATCCCCTTTGACCGGTCTCTTCCTTCAAGCTCGGGGTCCTCTAGCAGAGGCCTGGGAGTTTGAGGAATCTGCGCAGTATCTTAGCTGAGATCTCAGATGTTGTTCCTGGTATCTGCTGGAGTCACTGTCCCAGTTTGGTGGTTACTGCCCCGAGTGCTCTGACAACCACTGTTACAACTGCTGCCTTCACCTTCCACGCCCTCTCTACCTCCTCTCTCTATTACTCAAGCTTCTCGTGTTCCTTTTTCCTGATGCTGCAATTGCTTGGGATTGCTACATCTGTCACTACTGCCTTCTTATGGTGCTTATCGACCACTATGTGCAGTTGGTTAGCCACCACCAGTTTGTCAGTCTGGATCTGGAAGTCCCATAGGATCTTGGCCCTGTCATTCTCCACCACCTTTGTAGATGTCTTCCATTTGGTACTTGGGACTTCCAACCCAAACTCACACAGATGTTCCTGCACACAGCCACATGTGCTGTTCCTGCCCCTTTGCACAGTCTTCACTTGGGGTCCTGCCTGGCGTGGTAGACCCCGGCCTCTATCGTTGTTGTCCTGAGTGCCTGTTCTTGTGCTGCCATGATCAGTGTCTCCGTGCTGTCCTTCAGACCTGCCTTTTCCTGCCACTGAGGATTTCATGATATCAGCCACTGCTGTTGTCCGTGGTACAAGCAGGGGCTTGTCCTTCCAAGACAGCTCCTCCTCCTCCTTCTCATCATCATCATCATCATCATCATCATCATCATCATCATCATCATCACTGGGCTTGAGCCATCTTCCTGATGTACTCCTGGATTTTAGCTCTTCCTGGACAGTGGCTCCAATGCTTACTAGTCTTCGGCCCCCCTCCTTGCTTAGAGTACAGTCACAGGGTGCTGGACTTGGGGTGAAACCCACCATGCATTGTGAGGGGTTTTCTTGTCTTGATATCTCCTCCTTTGGCCAGGTTATTATACCAGCGATGTATCTGATGACTGGCAGTGTATGTGTGTTTATGGCTTTGACCTTGTTCTTTCCATTCAGCTGACATATCAGGACTTGCCATACTCTGCACAGGCAATTTGGTAATGCAGTGTTTGTTTTTATCTTTCTTTCTTTCTTTCTTCTCAAGAATGATTGTAGTTATTCAATAGGGGCGGTATCTCCATAAGCTATTTCTGACTTCTAACCTCCCCTGTGTTTAAACTTTTTAATTTTTAACTTTTTCTCTTTTTTTTTTACATCTGTATGTGCAAAGAAACTAAACTAAACTATACTAAATGGTAAACATAATTAACAGCACAGAACAACTGTAAAATGGAGTGATACACACACACACAGTAAAAAGTCCCAGCTCTGTAACTGCACACATTAAACGCCTTCTGTCCAATGAAATTGCTGGTCAGGACTAACTGTTGTGTAATATTATATGGTATCTCAGTATCAAATGTTCTGAGAAGGGAAATTGGGTTTATACACAGATAAATCGTAGTTGGGCTATTATGTGGGCTTGAAGAAATAAAGTGTGCGACTTTAAGTATGTATCACTGATTCTGAATGTTGGAGTGACTGCAGATGCGAGATAAATGTAGTGGTGTAAAAAGTTAGTTTCAACTTGAACAATAATTACAGTTAACGGTTCCCTAAACTGTAGTCAGTAAAAACATATCCATAAGTGCTTTCCAGGTCTTAATTTGACTTGTCAGGGTTAATTAGTGGGTTATAATTATTCCTGGGTATCCACCCTGAAAACCAGCTGTGCTAGTTTACAGAGGAGGAAAGTAGCTCGAAGGTAATTGTCAATATTTGCCCCTAAGTATACTGATATTTGAGGTTGAGTTTAAAGAAATAAAGATGTTCTTACAAGTTATGGCTATCGATGTGAACTTGCAGGATTTGATTTTCCATCCTCGTGCCAACCAAATGGAGATTATACTGACCGCAGCTGTTTCTTACATGATATACTGTACAATCTTCAGTTTGTTTTTGCTTATATGGAAATGTGGCACTTGTAGCTTTGCTGCACTGGTATCACTGGTATTAAAAGGGGGTTTATATTGGAGGAAAAGCAAGAAAGAATCCCTTCTACCATTGTCATTTTGACTTTATGGAAGTTTTTGGGAGAGAAGAAGGAAGGGGAAAAAAAGGAAGGCGGGATAGGGGGTTGCAAAGAGGGGTGGGGGCTTGGAAAGAGGGTGTGTCAACCTCTTTATATAAAAAGGTTTGTGTCCAAGCTCTCTGCACAATCCCTTTCTTCCACCATCTCAACTTCCAGACCTACAGGATTTCGTACAATTTTGGTAAGTGAAAATATGGTATTAAAATTCTCCCAGAAATACAGCATGAAACATTTCTTTGAATGTATCTAAGTAAAGTTGATTTCTGATATATGTATGATGTGGCATGAGATGCATGAGTAAGTCAGTGTGTGCTGTGTGGAGTGCTGTATCTGAAAAGTTATCAGAAAAAAAAACAATAAAACGCTATGTATAAAGATCTACAGACATGCTGTGGGTTTAGAAACCTGAGAGGAACTGAAAATTAGTGAGTGAGGAGTGTATGACTGTGTTGAACCAAAGCCAACCAGAGGAAACAACCGAGGAAAATGAGTTGGCAGACTGTGCCACACCCATATTTGATTATGTCTCGTCTTTAAACCTGTGGTCACCAGAAATGTAGGATTTACCCCTGAGGGACAGAGAAAAGATGACAAAGACCCAAAACAGAGAGATTTTTGTTTTAAATCATGTTTTTAACTTGTAGTGATTTTCTTGTATTGAATCAGTTGTGTTCATGAGACAAATGAGGAAGTGTGTTTGGCAGTAAGATTCCTGATCTACACAGACTGTTCATCCAACTCCTCCCAGTGGTTTAATGTTCAAACAGTAGAGATCAGCTTGTGTGTTTAACTCTTTAAAACCTGGTCCAAAACCAGTTGTCTTATGCTGCTTCAGACATCTCTCACAAGCCACTTCACCATTTGAAACCTGAGCAAATTGGCTTCATTTCTTTGACCAACTTAACAAGAAAAGTCCCACAAATTGCAAGAAATTTGTAAAACGAGGAGGAGAAATGACCTGAGTTGGCTTTTAAAAAGAGGGGAAACTTGTTAGAAAATAATCCAAAAGGAGGGGAAACATTTTGAGAAACCTATATTTATAAGCATTATAATTATATGTTTTAATTATGTTTATGTTACAGAAGAGAAAAAAAAACTTTTTAAGTTTATGCACTTTTTTCAGATCATTTTCTTGTTTATTTTTTGTTTTTTCACTTTTCTTTTTAGCTTATTTTCAGGTAATCTCCTTGTATCTTTATTTTCTAAAATAATTTCCAGCTATCTTTTTGGGCTGTGTGTCGTTAAGATGCTCATTGCCCTCTCAAACCAGTTTGCTCAGGTCTGAAAGGGTTAAATGTAACACAAAGCACTGTCACATTGCTGCATTCCTACAGCCATGTAAAATCAATTACTGACTGAATGAATAAATGCATAAAATAAACACTCGACTACATTGTCATCAATATTTTTCCTTACAGCCGGAATGACACTGGTACAGGCAATAGCGATCCTACAGGCTGTCTTTGACAAGTACGCTGGAAGAGAAGGAGACAGCTCGACTTTGACAAAAAAAGAGCTCAGGGACCTGCTCCACGCTGAGTTTCCTATGGAAGGCGTAAGTAGAAAAGGTCTACCAGTATTGCAAAAGAATGCTGTGAATGCCTCTTATCTGTTTTACAATCCACTTACATCCACTGTTTTTCTTTATTCAGCAAACGAAAAGTTGTGACGTGGATAAATTCTTCACGTTGCTGGATGATGACGGTGATGGAGTTGTCAATTTCGAGGAGTATGTCACTTTTGTTGTATCCCTCGCTATCCTGTTCAAATAATAATTCGCTCACAGTGCTTCACAGCTTTATTGCCTTGTTTAATTTGTACATGAAAACAACTGAGTGATCCAACTTGCAGTACAGTATCGTCTTCAAATGTTATGACATGTAAAAACTTGGTTAAACACACACAGATGAGTCATAGATGGCTTGTTTTGTAGTCTTGAGCGACTTGATGTGCTGATAAACAAAGAAACAAACAATAAATCTCACATTTTTTTAATGTTTTGTGTGTGTTCCTTAACAAAATATAGATATTGTGCAAACTGTGGCAACCGATCCTCTTTTCTGCATGGTGGGGATATGTAACTACAATACAAGTACATTTACTCAAGTTCTTTAGTATATTTTGAGTTACCTGTAATTTACTTTATTCTTCTGTAGTTTGATGTAGTTTTTTTTTTTGCCACATTATACTTCTACTGCACTATATTTTGAAAGTCAATATTGTGCATTTTATTCCACTACAACTATTTTACAACACTATGTTGCAAATCTAGATTAGTAATACAATTATGATGCAGTTTATTAATCTGTAATTGGCCATTGGTTGATTGTAGATACTTTGTACTTTTACTTAAATACGACTTTGCATGAAAGACTTTTAGGGTGGATCTTTAGGACTAGGGCAAAGACATTAATATTATGAAGCATGGGGAAAAAAACACGAGTGACAGTTTACTGATTAGAGTTGATGCTGATTATTTTTCAGTGGGAACGTGATAAAATCAGGTGCATGTACAACAAAGAAGCTGATGAAACCTTTGAAACCTGAGCAAATTGATTTGATATTTTTCAAAAACATGGGAAGACAGCACCAAGCAACTTAACAAGATATTTGTAGAAAGTTAAAACAAACAATAACTGAAAATAATAAGAAAAAAATCAAAAAGAAGAACAGTAAGAGAAAATGACATCGAGAAAGTGCTAACAAACTAAATAATCTTTTTTCTTTTTTTCTGTAACATAATTTTAAATACACAATTAAAAATATAGTTTTCCGGACATTTTCCCCTCATTTTAAATTGTCCATGTTTCTAGACTGGCTGCAGTGTGTGTGTTTACAGGGTCCCAGATGCCATGTGCAAAGAAAAAATGCTGAAGTAATACATGGGGACACAAATGTTGCTACATAGATAGATAGATAGATAGATATACTTTATTGATCTCAAAACTGAGAAATTGGGATGTAGCAGCGCCATACAGTAAGAACAGAGAATAAAGAGCACACATTATTAATAGAATATAAAGGAATATGCTTAAAAGAAAAACCTAAAAAACTAAGAGACTGTATATATATACATATATACATGTGTAAAGTGCGGAACAGTATCTGAATAAATATAAATAAAAATAAAGTCAGCAGTGTAGAATGACATGGAGCTAAGACCGGAGGCTTAAAGTGCAGACAGAGGTGAGTTATTGTACAGGTGGATGGCTTGTGGCAGGAAAGATTTCCTGTATCTGTCCTTTCGACAGCGAAGCTGAATCAGTCTGTTGGAGAAGGTGCTCCGCTGTCGGTCCAGTGTGCAGTGGAGGTGGTGCTCAGCATTGTTCATGATGGCGAGCAGTTTTTTAAGTGTCCTCCTCTCCACCACCGTCTCCACGGTCTCCAGCCTGAAACCCACCACAGAGCCAGCTTTCTTAATGATTTTATTAAGTCTTGGTGTCACTGGCTCTGATGCTGCTACCCCAACAAACAGCAGCGAAGAAGATGGCACTGGAGACAACAACAGCAACAACATAACAGGGATGACTCATTTTCCCACAAAATACTGAAGTCAATAAACAGTGTGTGACGGCCCTCTTGCTTCAGCAGGGCCCTCTGTGTGTTTCCTCTGCTCGTCTCGCTGTTGTCTTGCAGATCCTGGTAGGCAGGCTCAGTAAAAAGGTGTAATTGGGAGCACCTGGCCAGTTTGTCAGTGCTTTTCCCACACAGAAATCACTGGTATGAAGGGGGGCTTACATCAGAGGAAATGCAACAAAGAGTCAACTCTAGTCATTGCAGTTTCGATAACTTGTACATTTTGGGAGGAAACGTGGAGAGAAAACAGGAGGTGGAAAGGCATTAAGATGGGTGGAGGCTTGATAAGGTGTGTCAGCCTCTGTTTATAAAGGTTTGTGTCCATGCTCTCTGCTCAAAACGCTCTGATTCACCATCTCATCTTCTCACCCTACAAAACTCTTAATACAACTTTGGTAAGTGTTTAAAAATTCTTTCTGAAATACAGCACTAGACATTTTGCTTTTCATATATCTAAACAGTTGATACCTGATGCATTGTTTGGCATGAGATGGGTGCAGCTTGTGTGGAGTGTGACGTCTGAATTGGAAAAGGAAAAAAACATTGAAAAGCTGTTTCAAAAGATCTACAAAGCACACAGTAGGCTGAGAAGCCCAAGGAGCCAAAAATAGTGAGTGAGGACAGTGTACGACCATGCTGAACTAAAGCAGGTCAGAGGAAACAACTGTGAAAGTGAGTTGTCAGGCAGTGTTAACTACCTATGTGCTTCACTGTTGCACCACCCATAATTGAGTATTAAACCCAAAAGGACAAATAAAAGATGACAAGCAAGCAAATGAGAGTTTAAAGAAATGGAAAATCATAACTAGCTTGTACTGAATCCATGATATAGTCAGTTTTATTCATGAGACAAATGGTGTGTTGTTACATAACATTGCTGATCTTAGCAAGCTGTGTTGAGGCATTACTACGTTACTGGATTACCAAAGCAAGTCAAATGACTGAATGAAAACAAAACAAAACACTGGACTACATTGTCAACACTATTTTCTCATTTCAGAAAACTATGGCAAAACAAGGTGGACCTGGAAGCAGTATTTAGCATTTATGATGCCTTCACTAAGTATGCTGAGAAATCTGGACACCCAAAACATCTGTGCAAGAAAGATGTTGCTGAACTCCTCCGCACAGAGCTTGACAAAGAGGTAAGTAGAAAAAATGTGGCATTACCACAACAGTGAGCTGTGATTGCCTCTGGGACATAGATTTGTTTTGTTTTTTGTTGTTTGCTTTTTTAACAGTATACTTACAACTCTTTCTGCTTTTCTTGGTTTAGACTTTAAGTCGCACTGATGTGGATCAGGTCTTCAGGGAACTGGATATGGACGCTACTAATTTTGTAGAATTCAGAGTTTCTTTACCTCGTCCTTCGGTTGGCGAAATTTGTGAACCCACTTTGAAAAAAGTTAATAGTGATACAACCTGCAATACAGTGACGTCTATAAAATACAAGTCATTATCAAATGACATGGAAAACTTGGTTAAGCACAAACAGATGGATCATAGATGGCTTGTTTGTAGTCTTTGACATGTGCTGACTCTGAGTGTGTTTCACTGATTCTAAATGTCATAAGCGATTAACAAAGAAACAAAAATAAACTATGTCACATTTTCTGACTGTTTTGCGTGTGTTCCTTAACTAAATATATACGTACAAACCGAGGCACCTGACCCTCTCTGCTGCATGTTGTAGGAATGTACCTGAGTACATTTACATTTTTGCTACATTATACTTCTTCTCCGCTACATTTTGGAAGTCAATATTGTACTTTTACTCCATTCATTTTACAACACTAGCTACTTTGAGGATTCAGTTCACTAACACAAATATAATCAACAAGTAAAAAACATGATGTATTATTATTATGTATTATGTATGTATATGTATTATTAAGACAAAACATTACTGTTCACTTGGTGAACTCACAAGCTATGTAGCAGTATATATAATAAATATATATATATTTATCTTTACCAGCTGAAAAATTAATGTTTTAAAATTACTGCATCAATTAAAATTCAATAATATGATACATTTCATCTCTCAAATGGGGCTGCTCTGCACGTGAGTACTTTTACTCTGGGTGAGTTGAGTGTATTTGTATTTGTGTACTTTTGTACTTTTACGTAAGTAAGATTTTGCATGCAGGGCTTTTGAGGTGGAACTTTAAGAGCTAGGTAAAGAGACTAACATTAAATGTGGAGGAAAGCACACAAATGAAAGTTTTATGTTAACACTACCTAACTCATTGCATTTCCCTCCAAAAATATAATGTCTCTTCCTGAAAAGGTTCTTCATGGAACTGTTGTCTCTCTCTCTTAAAAAAAATGAAAAAATTACTAAAGGGATCGAAAAAAAGACTTTAGGAACATGCAATAGATAAAAAAATTGTCAGAAAAAAAAAACAAACTGTTTTCTTTTTTAGAGTTCATGTTAATTATTTTGCAGTGACATGTCCAGATTTTTTTCACAGGGGTGGCTCAAGTGGAGAACTAACTTATGCAGGGGCTGCATAAAGTAGTAGTGCTGCTGTGGGCACACACATCAGTTTAGCATTAATTTTCTATTTTTGTCTCTATTACCCGTACCAACTGTAATTGCTAAGATTGCAGTGTCTTCCTTTCCTGTTTAGGGTTTAGTTTTAAACGATAAATACACCTACCAATCACAATGCAATAGAGTAACACCACACAAATGGTTTAATTAAAGTCTATAGTGGCCCTGCTCCAAATCTAAACAGGCTTTCTTCCTCTCTTTTATGGGGCTTCCATAGCCATGACTCATTACCTACCAAAATACTAACCAAAGCAGTATTATAAATCAGAGTCAGTTGATGATAACACCAGTGCCAATTCTCTGTTACTGCTTTTCCAGCTCCTAATGTGGTTGCCAATATCCTGCAAAACCAGCTGTACAAGTTTGACTAATGAAGGTAATTATTCTAAATCTGAAATAAGAACACATATATATTCTTAAAGCTAAGTTTTTCTTTTCAAAATGTCCTTAAAGGTGATGGATCTTCATGTATATCTGCAGAATTTGATGTTACCCTGTCATGCAGATTAAACAGAGATTAAACTGACCAAAGTTACTTCCCACATGACATACAATTATCTGTTGTATCCTTATATGCAGATATGCATTATAGCTTTACTGCACCAGTATCTCTGGTTAAAAAGAGGGCTTACTTTTCCTCAGAGGGAAAGCAAGATAGTGTCTATCCAAGTCATTGCCATTTTGTAATTTTCCAGGAGAGAGGACATGAAGAGAGAACATTTTTAAATAGATGTTTAGAAGTGTGGTTGCTTTGCATGATGATCATGTTGCTTGTGCTGATTCTTTAAAATTTTAAATAATCACCTCTTCACTTTGCGTCTCTTTGCAATTCCTTTGCATCTCTTTGTGGTCATTTTGTGTCTCTTCCTAGTCAGAATTCGTTAATTTGAGAGACGTTATGAGGGAGTAATATGAGGGAGTGTATTCAACAGTAAAATTCCTGATCTTGGAAAGCTGCTAATGCAACCTCACCCAATGTTTTAACTGTAGGTTCCAAATTAGAAAGTAAAGTCTAAACCAAGTGTTTAGTTGTAATGTAAAGCATGACAACACTATGGCATCACCAAAGCCATGTGAAATGAATAAACAAATAAACTAATAAACAAACACTGAACAAAATAATCAACAATATTTTTCTCATTCTAGCCAACATGCCATGCTTCACACAGGACATGGCACTCCTCAGATATGCCGACTTTGAGCATGTATCTCTGAATCTGAATGTCAGAAGTGGTGTGAAGAGCTGCATCTCCTACCAGAATAATAAATTTAATTAACATGTACCCTAAACTGCAGTGAGTGAGAGCACTAGTGTATGTTGAAATCACAGTTATGGAAGACACATATAAAAACCATAGACTGTATATAAATATCTCAGTGGAATAACGTAGTTCCAACGCTACAATCAATATCCAGATTATCTTTTTTTTTTAATAAAAAAAAATTCTAAATAGGACTGTAATTACAAAGACTCACCTCACTGATTCATTTGTAATGCATTTCACTTTGTAAATACTTTGTGTGTGTTTACAGGGTCCCAGATGCCATGTGCCAAGAAAATATGCTGAAGTAATACATGGGGATTGCGGAGTTTGCATGTTCTCCCAGTGTCTGCATGTGTTCTCTCCGGAGTCTCCAGCTTCCTCCCACAGTCCAAAGACATGCAGGTCAGGTTAATTGGTGACTGTAAATTGCTGTAGGTGTGCATGTGAGTGTGACTGGTTGTCTGTCTATATGTGTCAGCCCTGCGATAGTCTGGCGACCTGTCCAGGGTGTAGCCCACCTCTCACCCAATGACAGCTGGGATAGGCTCCAGGCCCCTGCGACCCTTATGAGGACAAGCGGTCACGGACAATGAATGAATGAATAAATAATACATGGGGACACAAATGTTATTACATAACAGGGATGACTTATTTCTCACAAAATACTGAAGTCATTAAACAGTGTGACGGCCCTCTTGCTTCAGCAGGGCCCTCTGTGTGTTTCCTCTGCTCGTCTCGCTGTTGTCTTGCAGATCCTGGTAGGCAGGCTCAATAAAAAGGTGTAATTGGGAGCACCTGGCCAGTTTGTCAGTGCTTTTCCCACACAGCAATCACTGGTATGAAGGGGGGCTTACATCAGAGGAAATGCAACAAAGAGTCAACTCTAGTCATTGCAGTTTCGATAACTTGTACATTTTGGGAGGAAACGTGGAGAGAAAACAGGAGGTGGAAAGGTATTAAGATGTGTGGAGGCTTGATAAGGTGTGTCAGCCTCTGTTTATAAAGGTTTGTGTCCATGCTCTCTGCTCAAAACGCTCTGATTCACCATCTCATCTTCTCACCCTACAAAACTCTTAATACAACTTTGGTAAGTGTTTAAAAATTCTTTCTGAAATACAGCACTAGACATTTTGCTTTTCATATATCTAAACAGTTGATACCTGATGCATTGTTTGGCATGAGATGGGTGCAGCTTGTGTGGAGTGTGACGTCTGAATTGGAAAAGGAAAAAAACATTGAAAAGCTGTTTCAAAAGATCTACAAGCACACAGTAGGCTGAGAAGCCCAAGGAGCCAAAAATAGTGAGTGAGGACAGTGTAGGACCATGCTGAACTAAAGCAGGTCAGAGGAAACAACTGTGAAAGTGAGTTGTCAGGCAGTGTTTATATGCTTTGATTTGTTTTAGACAAACGCAGACTTGTCCATGACATTAAACTACCTATGTGCTTCTCTGTTGCACCACCCATAATTGAGTATTTAACCCAGAGGGACAGAGAAAAGATGACAAGCAAGCAAATGAGAGTTTAAAGAAATGGAAAATCAGTTTTATTCATGAGACAAATACATTGCATAACATTGCTGATCTTAGCAAGCTGTGCTGAGGCATTACTATGTTATCACATTACCAAAGCAAGTCAAATGAATGACTGAGTTAATAACTTTTAAAAAATAAAACACTGGACTACAACTGTCAACTATTTTCTCATTTCAGACACTATGGCAAAACAAGGTGGAGTCTTTGAAGCAATAAATAGCATTCAGAGAGCCTTCCGTGAGTATGCTGCTCAACACGGAGACCCAGATCATCTATGCAAGAAAGATGTTGCTGAAATGTTACGCAAAGAACTTTGCATGGACGTAAGTAGAAAAAATGTTCTATTATCACAACAAAGAGCTGTGATTGCCTCTTGGACATAGTTTTGTTTTTTGTTGGGTTTTTTTTGTTGTTTTTTACAGTATACTCACAACTCTTTCTGCTTTTCTTGGTTTAGATCACAAATAAAGATGAAATGGATTACTTCTTCAGTGCACTGGATGCGGACAATTCTGCAAGTGTAGATTACGAGGAGTTTTTTTTTTTTGTCGTGCAACTTGCTAGTCTCATAATGCCTTTTTAAAAAAAGTTAATAGTGATCCAACCTATAATACAGTGACATCTATAAAATACAAGTTATTATCAAATGTTCTGACATGGAAAACTTGGTTAAGCACAAACAGATGGATCATAGATGGCTTGTTTGTAGTCTTTGACATGTGTTGACTCTGAGTGTGTTTCACTGATTCTAAATGTCATAAGTGATTAACAAAGAAACAAAAATAAACGATGTCACATTTTCTGAATGTTTTGCGTGTGTTCCTTAACTAAATATATATGTATAAACTGAGGCACCTGACTCTCTCTGCTGCATGTTGTAGGAATGTACCTGAGTACATTTACATTTTCTTTCTGGTGCACACATGATCCATTGTCATGGTAACCACAAACAAAATGGTTTTTTTTCCCTCCAGGTTTTTTTTTTCTGTCTTTTTTTTCTCCCAATGTCCCTTTAGGGGCTCCATATGCTTCAGCCTCTTGTTGTCAAAATGAGCATTACAAAAAACACTTAGAAAAATGAGCGTTATTTTCCTCCAGAATATTTTTTGTTTTCTTGCCCCCAAAAAATCCAATTTTTTTCCACTCTATTTCACACATGAACAAAAAAGTTTTTGGACTTGAAAATGGAACACCAGAAAAAAAAATCTCGCTTACCCCTCAGGGCTTCCGTAGAGATGACTCAATACCTACCAAAATACTAATCAAAGCAGTATTATAAATCAAAGTCAGTTGATAATAAAACCAGTGCCAATTTCCGTTACTGCTTTCCAGCTCCTAATGTGGTTGCCAATATCCTGCAAAACCAGCTGTGCAAGTTTGACTAATGAAGGTAATTATTTTAAAAGTGAAATAAGAACACATATATATTCTTAAAGCTAATTTGTTTTTTTTCAAGTTGTCCTTAAAGGTGATGGATCTTCATGTATATCTGCAGAATTTGATGTTACCCTGTCATGCAGACTAAACAGAGATTAAACTGACCAAAGTTACTTCCCACATGACATACAATTATCTGTTGTATCCTTATATGCAGATATGCATTATAGCTTTACTGCACCAGTATCTCTGGTATAAAAAGAGGGCTTACTTTTCCTCAGAGGGAAAGCAAGATAGTGTCTATCCAAGTCATTGCCATTTTGTAATTTTCCAGGAGAGAGGACATGAAGAGAAAAGTTTTGAAATAGATATTTAGAGGTGTGGTTCCTTTGCAAGAAGGTGTGTTATCCTTTCGATATAAGTGCATATGTCTGTGGTTTCTGCTCAGATTGCTCTCATCCACCATCTCATCCTTTCAAACGAAGCAAGATTTCATACAATTTTGGTAAGTGTTTTACATTCTTTTTGCAATACAGCATTAAACTTTTTAATTGTAATTTATGTAAATATACCTGAAAGCTATATATAAATATAAATATAAATATAAATATAAATATGAAAAGGTAGACGTTATGTCTGGCAATAATGTTCTTGATTGTACCAGGCTGTGTTAAAATGTAGCATGATGCACTGCCAAATCTATGCAGTACAAAAGCCACATAAAGCGATTCAATGGATGAGTAGATAAACAGACTAGATAGTCAACACCATTTTCTCATTCCAGCTAACATGGCAGAGATCTATGCCAAACTACTTATGCGATCCACCTTCAACCACTACGCTGCAAAAGACGGAGTGCGAGAGACTTTGAGCAAAGGAGAACTTGCTGAAATGCTCCGCAAAGAGATTCCTGGGGCAGCAGTAAGTAGAAAAGATGTAGCAGTAATGCAACAAAAAGCTGTGAATGCCATTTTGTTTTACAATCTACTTACATCTCCTGGATTTGTGTTTTCAGAACTTGACAGATGTGAAGGTGAATGAGTTCTTCCGTACACTGGATGCCAATCATGATGGATGTGTTGACTTTGATGAGTATAGAAAGATTGTGAATATCTTGTTTGAACTCATCGGTTAATCATGAATGAAAAGTTGTTTAAACACACAGAAGACTCATGGCTTGTTTTGTATACTTCACTTTACATGTGCTGTCTCTGAGTGTGTTTTACTGATTCTGAATGTCATAAGTGATTAACAAAGAAACAAAAATAAATGTTGTCACATTTTATAAATGTTTTGTGTGTGCTTCTGAATGAAATATAGATAATATGCAAACTAAGGCAACTGACCCTCTACTGCAGGGTGGAGTAATGGAACTGAGTACATTTACTCAAGTACTAAACTTAAGTAAATGTACTTTCTTTGAATATCTCACCTTTTGCTATATTATACATTTTTTTCTACTTCACCACATTTTCGAAGTCAATGACCCTCATGCCAGAAACGATATACAACAAATTTTCTCTTAGTTTTTTTGGTCATATCCACGATTTGTTCTAATTTTGTTAGTACCCATTGAGGAACATTTTAAAAACTGCACAATTATCATTTAATCAAATTTAGAAAAGATTTAGGTAATTGTAGTGACTGGTTAATTACATTTCAGGGCTAAAGAAATACTACTATACTGGGTGCAATGATTCCAGTGACTGTGATTTCAGCTACTGTGCATCTCTCTGCTGATCAGTGCTGGAATGCAACTAAGTACATTTATTCTAGTACTGTAGTAAAGTACAAATGAGAAACTTTTACTTTACTTGAGTATTTTAATCTCATGCCACTTTTCACTTCTATCGCCCTATACTTCAGAGGGAAATTTTGCTACTTTTTTCCCCACTACTATTATTTGAAAACCACTTTGAACTAAGATTTTGCGCACAGACCATATGAAAGTTTACAAGTGCAGCTGAACAGTTAGTCAATTAATTAAAAAAATACTTTGCAACTATTTTTATAATCATTTTTTCATGCATTTTAAACAGTCACATCAGTTTCACTTGGCAGAAGTTCTTCTTTTTACAGCCTTGTTTTGGTGCCATCTCTCCCATCTTGGCCATGTGCCAGAGTCTTTGCACATGGCACGAAACCTGCCCTTATGAAATGTTGAGGGGGCGTTACCTGTGCTAATCAGTGACTTGTGGCATCCAGCATTGAACACACCTATGTCAGAGCAGATTTGGATGGTTAAGAGCATTTGGTGCATTTGGAGTTGACTTCTCTTATATTTTCTCTAACTCAGAAAATGAAAATGGTGCTGCATGAGGCCCATTATTACATAAAACAGTTTTGGTCTCTACAGCTGATTTCTCCCTTCATGAAAACTACATGTTACATGTAATAAAAAGGTCCTGTAAATTTCAAGCTTCAACAAGTCCAAATTCAAAGTAGATAACAATATCACAGAACATAGAAATTTTACACATTTTTCCTCAGGTTTTGTCCAGGCACTTTTGATTAAAAGAGGGGTAAACAATATGCTGAATGTGTGAATATACTAACAATTAAGTCAATAAAGGCAGAAATGTCTTTTAGGAGCTTACTGTATATAAAACACTTCTAGATAACCTAAATTGATATAAAGGACTGTTTTTTGCTTGAAAAAAAAAAAAACAGAGGAGCCATCTGTTTATCATTTATGTTCATTTATAACAGCTGATTATTACAATAAGGGGCTGAAAACTGCTCTAGAGGAGACATGTTGTCATTGACAACAAGACCCACAAGCCATCAGGCCATTAGCTGGCAACTGAATAGCTAAAAGGCTGCAGGAACTGTTAGTGTAGGCACTTCCTTCAACACAGGCTCTCTGCGCCTTTTGCAGGCTGTCAGTATGGAAGCTCCTATTTGCTCAAGTGAGCTGTCAATCAAAAGGTCAGGAGTTAAGCCTCCATTTTGACACAGAGTAGTTGGTATGTTTCCATGCAAATGCAAGAAATTATGGATAATATGTGGAAAAATATGTACAATTGAAAGAATTCAATACCAGTTTGTGGATATCTATGGATGTAACAATGTGTTTGCATGAAATACCACGAAATAAAAGCATTGGTTTTGTTATTATGACATTGAAAAAATGCAAAGAAAAGGTTTTTCATTGCTATTTCTTGGTGAGGATTTTAAAGGGTTAACAATATGAATGGTTATGAATATACATGTATATCTGCTGAAGTTGATATCCCCCTGTTGTGCACTGAACAGAGATTATAGTGGCATGACATGACATGCAATCATCTATTGGTATGCTTATATGCAAGTGTGATTTATAGCTTTACTGCACTGGTATCACCTGTATGACAGGGAGCTTACATCAAAAGGAAACGCAAGAAAGTGTCATTTGCTCTTATTGCCATTTTGACCTTTTGTAAGATTTCAGGAGAGAGGACAGAAAGAAAAAAGTTTCAGTTTGGATGTTTAAGGAGGTGTAGTGGCTTTGGGACAGGGTGTGTGAACATATAAATATGCTTATCAGGTCTGTGTCTGTATGTTCTGCTCAAATCACTCTCTTCCCCATTCGAGTCTCTCTACCTACACAAGATTTCATACCATTTTGGTACATGGTAATATGTTTTCCATTCTTTTTGAAATGCAGCTACAACATTTTTCATTGTAATTTATGTAAATAGTTGATACCTGATAGCTATACTGTATATATATATATAGACAAATAGATAGATAGAAATAACATACTTGTCTGTAACATTAAAACTATATGCTTCTCTGTTGCTGCGCCCATACTCAATCCTATCTCTATTTTAAAACAAATAATAACTGAAAATACAGTATTATTATCCCTGAGGACAAGCTAACAAAAGGGCAAGACTTAATAAGAAAATGAGAATTTTGGCTTGCACTAAATATTTTAAAAAAGGGTCAATTTTATTTATACGTCAAAAGACAAATTAAGTTGGGCAACAACATTCTTGATCTTACCGAGCTGTGTTTAAAAGTAGTATGAAGCATTACCAAATTACTGCATTACTAAAGCAACATAAAATGAATGAATGGATGAATAAATATAATAAACACTGGACTAGACAGTCAAAACCATTTTCTTGTTCCAGCCATCATGACAGACGACCTTGCCAGGATCGGTTCACGGACTATCTTCGACAAGTATGCTGGAAGAGATGGAGACCCAGAGACTTTGACCAAGGCACAGTTTGCTGACCTGCTCCGCACTGAGTTTTCTCTGGGAGAAGTAAATAGAAAAAGTGTAGCAGTACTGCAACAAAAAGCTGTGACTGACACTTAGGCAATTTTTTTTTGTTTGTTTAACAATCTCTTTATGTCTCCTACTGTTTTTCTTTTTTCAGGCCTTTCCTAACTCAGCAGTGGAAGGTTTCTTTGGAGAACTGGATAAAAATCAGGATGGTCTTGTTACTTATCAGGAGTACGAGATTCTGATAAATATCTTCATTCGGCTCTTCAGTTATAAATAATTTGTCTTTGAAATAATAACTGGGTAATCTAAATCGCACTACAGTTAAATCTATCAAAACAAAAATGGCAGTATTAAATGTTCAGACAAGGACAACTTGGTTAAACACACAAAGATGTATGCTTGTTTTGTAGTTTTGAGGGACTCGACAGACTTGACATGTGCTGACTGAGTGGGTCTCACTGATTCTGAATGTCAGTGATTAACAAAGAAACAAAAATAAATGTGTCACATTTCATGAATGTTGTGTGTGTGTTTCTTAACAAAATGTAGATATTGTGCAAACTGAAGCACCTGACCCTCTCTACTGCATGGTGGAGGAATGTAACAAAGTAAATTTACTTGAGTACTGAATTTTAGTACATTTTGAGGTACTTGTACTTAACTTGACATTACCTATTTAAGTTTCTTGCTACATCATACTTCTGCTCCACTGTATTATGGACAGACAATAATGTACTTATTACTCCACTGCTATTATTTCACAACATTAATCTGAAGATTCAGTTTATTAACAAAAATATAATCAACAAATTAAATATGATGTATTATTGTATATAAAAATAAAACTTTTTTGATTCCTTGGTGAAACTGACAAGCTGCCCTGCAGAATACGTTTACATTTTTTTGCAGTTTGCCAGACATCTCGTGCAAAGTTGAGGACTGCATTTTCTTCTGTGTCTTTGTACTCCACTGCTAATTTGTTACATCAATAGTTACTCTGGAGACTCAGTTTGTTGTAAAGTTTCCTATTTTTCTTTTTTTGTTTTGATACTCCTTTTCCTCTTTTACCTCACTTCCTGTCCTCCCTTTCCTTTGCACTGATTAGTTCCTTTCACTCTTTGCTCCCTCTTCATTAACCTGATTGAGTTCATCTGTTCACTCCCTATTGTAACCCTGCACACCCTTTCACTCATCCTTTCATAATCATCACAGGGGGGGCTGCATCGCTGGTAAGCAGGGATTCTTTGTCTTTAGTTTATCCTGTGTATGATTTGTTTATCCTTTCTAAGATATACATCTGTTGAATTTAACTTAAGTTCCAATTTTTGCATTTGGTTCTTTCAGATTCCCAATCCATGTGTGTTCTCTCTCCCCCTTTTATGTTGCAGTTGCTTGAGTTTTGGAAATAAACCTGGAAAAGTAAAGTTTCAAGGCTGATGCATTCTGACCTATGCCCATGGTGGTACATTTCTCCTTCTGAACCCCCTTAAACAAATGTAATCAACACATTAAACATGATGTATTATAAAGACAACTTCATTGACCCTTTGGTTAAATTGAATGACTATCCAGAAGTATATAATAAAAACAAACAACAAAAAAACTGGCCTCACCTTTGCCAGCCACAAAATGAAAGTGATGTTTATCAACAATTATAATGCAATAACATGTTTTTTGTCTTTTTTAAAATAGGCCATATTGCATAATTCATTTTAATAGTGGTACTTTCGGTATATTATTATATATATTTTGTCACCAATACCTTTTAAGTTTCTGAATGAAGGAATTTTACTGGTAACAAAGTATTTCTTCACTGTAGTATTGCTACTTCTTCCAACAATGTTACTCCACATTTGCCAGGCAGAATAATGCCTTTAAAATGTTCATTAAAAAATTTGGCTGTCTTTTTATCACATTTTCAAACTAAAATGTCTCCTAGGTCCTAATTCGAAGACTTGTACCCATTAAATGTTTACTCTTATGTAATTGTTTTGGTGTAATGCATATGGAGTTGGAAATAACACTGATGGGGACCGTTTTAAGTCACAACTTTATATCTGCATGTGGTCCTTAAGAGGCAGTGTGTTGAAAACTAGTTACTTTTATGTTTAAAGTTATCTCCAAACCTTAAAAAGCAGCTCATTCCATCTCCATAAAAGTGAGACGATATCTTGCAGTAATCTTTATGCATGTTGTAAACATCCCAGTAATTGTTCTGTTTACTTGTTTTTCAGTTCAACCACAGATGCTTTAAGCAGCTTTTCCAATGCCGCCCCCTTGTGTTTGCTGTGAGGCATCCATGTCATGTCTGAAATCAATCAGCCTACTAAAAATAAGGGGTGAACAGTATTTTCCAAATATTCCTACAGCAGGAGGACTTACTAATTTATATTGTACAATACAAATGTATTTAGTTACAGTTAGATTTTGGGAAGCTTCTGGAAAACGTGGAGACAGAATAAAAAAAAACTTTAAGTTTCAGTTTGATATTAATAAGCTGTAACTGAATTTGAATAAAACCAAATTCATAATATTTGGAGATGTAAAATCAACACTCCACTATAAATTATGATAGGTCGTGTTGAAAAAAAAGGTCTTAAACATTTCAAAACATATTTTTGTGAGTTGTAAATTATGTTGTATATCACATAAATCATGTCAAGTAAAAAAAAAAAAAAAAAAGCAAAATTTCAAAAAACGACATCCTCAATCTAAATTCATTATATATATTTTTTTTTTTTTTTAAAAATAATACCATACATTGCCTACTGCATGCAGGTAGGGGAAATACATTTAAAACAATCTTTACAAATCATTTTTTCTGCTTTAGAAGAGCTATAAGATCATAAATAAAGCTGACTGTCAAGAAACAACAAATTATAAACTCACATGCAATTTGAGATTTGGTGGACTTTTTAACCGCACAATTCATGTATAAAGTATTTTAAAAAAAGATGCCTCCTGATTATCCCAGAAGTTTTGAAGTTTGAGGAAGGTTGTGTGTGTATGTGATTAAAGCAGTTTTTAGGTCGTTTTCTTGTTTGTTTGTTTTTTGCATGCATTTGTTTGTTTCTTATTTTTTTTTTTTTCAACTTTTTTTTTTTATACTAATTTCTTTCTCATTTTTGGACCATGTCTTGTTAAGCTGCTGTTTCCCTTTGTTTTTGAAATAAATCAAACCAATTTGCTCTGGTTTCAAAGGGTTAAAAAAAAGCAAACATGATAGTCCAATTTAACTTTTCCAGATGTCCGATTTTACCTAAATACGCTGTCAGAGTGAGGTTCGGGTTCTCTATGCTTGAAGGTCCACAATCTCTAAAATATTTTACTCATCATATTTTCCTTTATAGAAATATAGCAGAAAACAATAACACGGTGTGAAAGTAACTCTTAAGGTAGTTTTCTTTATAAACTAACAAAAGTGTCTCAAATTTACCTGACCTCACCCCACTTCATTCACCCCTGCTAAGGAGTCTGAAGTGACCCACATGGAACGCATCCTGGGGCGGTCTCGCGAATCATCGGACGCGGTCGGCTTTTTCCGGTGATCTCGGTCAAGTTAGCTAGCAGAGCTTATTAGCCTGCTACAACGAGCTAATGTTTGTAGGATATTAACCGTGAGCCGAATTGGGGTGGATGATAGAAATAGTGTAGAAAAATGGCGGACGTCGAGGGACAAGGAATTTGTTCGTCGGTCCCTCCGTTGCCTCACCCTTCCTCTCGGAACGGCTCCGGTAGCGGTAACGTTACACCGGGCACCGGCGGCAGCTGCCAGACGGCCACCACCGTTACTTCAGGCCCACGGCTAGTCCGGATAGTAAAGTCTGACTCGGGCTATGGGTTCAATGTTCGGGGACAAGTTAGTGAAGGCGGGCAACTACGGAGCATTAACGGGGAACTGTACGCTCCACTGCAGCATGTCAGTGCTGTGCTACCGGGAGGTGCCGCCGACAGAGCCGGTATTTCGAAGGGGGACCGGATCCTTGAGGTGTAAGTGGCTACTGTCTTAGCTTAACCCAAAGCATATCAAGAGTTACAAATGAGTCTTTCATGCAAGATTTATTATGAATGAAAATCGAGGCTAGCAGGACCTGAGAGCATCAATCACCTTTAACTGGGACCAGTGACGACCACCAAAAAGCCTGTGTGAGCGTGCACTATCATACTGGTCTTGCAGGGCAGAATAGCCGTTCATCCCAATGAAAGGAGTGTTTGTGTGTGTCAGGGAGAGCAGATCCAGGAATCATTAGCAATTCCCGTCACACTGGGACCCACTAATCCACAGCATGCCAAATATTCTCAAGTCACCCCTTGTACACATTAATATCTGTGCAATCAGATGCAGTATGCAATATTTCTGCATGGCACGCTTCATCTAGTATAGCGTGCTTTGCTAACGTTGATAAAACCTGGCAAATTGATTTGATTTCTTTCAAGAACATGGGGAGAGGGCAATGAGCAACATCACAAGAAATGGTCAGAAAAATAGCAAAAAAGATTAGTTAACGAGAAAATCACCAGAAAATATATTATAAAAAACAAGAAGCGTAAAAAGTGCTGATAAAAATATTTAAGATTCTATACATATATATGTGTGTGTGTGTGTGTGTGTGTGTGTGTGTGTGTTTGTAACATAATTGTAAATATGAAATTGTTTTAACTGTATTTTTCGGTCATTTTTCTGTACTTTTTGGACAATTCTCCCCTCCCCTCTTTCTTAAAACATTTTTTGTCACTTTTTCCTAATTTCTTGCAATTTATGTGCCATCTCTTGCCCAGTTAGTCATTGCCTTTATTGCCCATGTTTTTGAAAGAAATCAAGCCAGTTCGCTCAGGTTTCAAAATAGCTTGTGAAAGACAACTGGCATAAAAGTTTCAAGGGGTTAATCATGAAGGTTTAAACAAGGCGAATCATTATCATCAGCATCACTGGATTTGGTCAGTTAACCACACACGGATGCGTTGTTACTGTCACTGATGATTGTGCTGCATTCAGGATAGCGGTGGCCATCCTCACTGGCACGTTAGTATGCATGGAGATTGCTTGCTGATGTTAGGCTCTGTTGCTATGGAGAGGAACACGCAGCACAGCTCAGCATCAGCACTGGTGCTTCAGTGTGTCTGTTTGTGTGGAATAAGGTGATGCAGAAAGGGAGGGATGCATTCAGTTCAATTCTGATTGGCTTCGCTCTCTAAAGTTCAGTATCTCATTGGCTGGCTTTTGCACACTGCTTTGTTAATGGATGGCCTGCAGTAACCTGGCAGTTTGTTGACCCCATTATTGTTGCACACTGGTATGCAAGCATTTGGATGTATGTGTGGGTTTTGTTGTATATTGTATACAAAGGACAACGTGCTTGTCCTTTTATTTTGACCCTGTATAATTTTTTGTCAGTTTTGTCTAAGGATGTCCCCGTCAGTTTTTTTACCCTGATCCCAGTTCAAGTCGTTTAATATTGAGTCCTGATCCAATACTTTTATTTACCTGGATAAGTTATTAAAATCAATCCAGTGTATATGCTTGATAGTTTAATAGCTCTGCAATGCAATATGAGAAAAATGTTTACATCCAAACAGTTCTCAGGGTTTTTAAATTGTTTACACAATAACAAAGTTAATTTTTTAAATATCACATCTCCATGTAGTGCAGCATTTATTTCTTCAATAAAATAACAAAGTAAACAAACTAAAATTGGTCTTAAAAATTTTCTCTCAAATCCACTTTATGTGTCATTGTGATAAAAGTACAGAGCACTATAAATGAGTAATATAATCACATTTTCATTTCAAATTAGTTTTGTAGCTACTAACTAAAAATAAACATAAATTTCACTTATACTTAAAGTAGTGTAGCAATGTAAGTTGAACATGGAAAATATCAGTTTCTGCCGCATCAAAATAAAATCCTATACTTTTCGTTTATGACACCTGTGTGACGGCGGATGTAAACAAAGGACCAGGCAAGGCACATGCTCAAAATAACCGATCCCAGTCAGTTTAAAAAACATTGATTGGGCCTGATAACGATCTTTCCGATCTGATCGGTACATCCCTTGTGTCTTCATTGGGAGGTTTTTATTCATGCTGTGCCTTTGCACTAATTTATATTGCCTCATTATAGGCTTCAACTAATAATGCTCTACCAGCCTCATTTGGGACTGTCTCATCTCCTGTGTCTCTCATGCAGTAGATAAGACAGACCCAAATAGTTAACACATATAGCTGAAGATCTGCCCATGGTGCATGGACCGTTTCCTGTCAATGTACACAGTAACTAAGTATGCAGACAGTGGAGTGCCTGCACACAAGCTGCAGTGGTGTAGAGCCTCAGCTATTATCTATGCAATCAATACTTCTTTGCACATTTGCAAACAACTGCTGCTTTGGAGCAGAGTAATCTGCCTTGCTTTTGTTTTTCAGCTGCCTGTGTGATAATAAAGGCAGGCTATGTATAATGTTAAAACTGTGCAGTGTTTTCAGCAGCAAAATAAACAACTTAACTTTTACCTAATCATAAAGACAGAAGAACTGAATATGTTACACAGGTAGATGTCTCTTAAAAACTACTTATGACACTCAATGTGCTGATGGTGCAAGTGCAAAGGCCACTACATCAGGTGCTTATTATGTAGTCATAAAGCTGCTAGAATAAAAGAGCTGCCAAAATGCTTAGTCTGTATTTTGTGATGTAGGAGACATCTGTTCTTTCTTCTACTGCACCTGCAAGATAGTTTGAACTGTGTCTCCTGTATCGCTCTTTGTAAATACTTTTATATTCATCTGTCAGCTTAGTATGTGGACCCCAACTCAGGGGGCCTCCCTTGGCTTGCTTACATGCTCATTTGTTATCTGTTGCCATTGAGTTATTAGTATCAGAGAGCTTTAGACACATGTCGCCCTGTTAGCGTAAGCCATGCCATGACATAATGGCTGACATAACAGATCAGCTGTCAGTCACAAGTTCTACCTACACTGAAGAAAAATATGTTGTTTTACTCCCAGTTACACAGGTTTAACCCTTTGAAACATGAGCAAATTGATTTTATTTTTTGAAAAAAACAAAGGGGGAAGGCAATAAGAAACTTATCAAGACATTGCCCAAAATTAGCAGAAAAGTAGTAAAAAAAAAAATGAGAGGAAAATTACTTAAAAATGAACAAAAACAAACAAAAAAAACAAGCAAAAAAACAGAAACAAACAAGAAAATAATGTAGAAAAGGTGCAGAGGTGTATTTGTAAATATGTATAAAATATAGTTTTCTGGACATTTATGATTTTTTTGATTATTTTTTTAAAGCTAAAAGCTAAGGTTAAGTTGAAGATATATTTTTTATGCACTCATTAGATATATTTCTCTAAAATCTTAGTTGTAGTTATGATTAAAGTCCATATTAATGAGCCCTTCACCAAGATAATCCATCCCTCTTACAGGTGTGGCATAGCATACACTGCAAATCTACACACTGTACATTTAAATTGGATAATTTGCTGCTGTTCTTTGTCATTTATCATTGTTAAAGATGAAAATTTGGAGTTTGAGCCATTGGTTGGACAAAAGAAACAATTTGAAGATGTCGCTTTGGGGTCTGGAAAATTGTGATGAGAATTTTTCAAGCAATTTTTAGACATTTTATGAAGCAAAGGATTAATTGGGAAAATAATTGCTTCACATTATTCATTAAAGAAAATAATTGTAAGTTGCAGCCTGAGAGTAAATGAAGAACAGGGACTTGAGAATTGTGTTTTATCAGTCTTAGATGTTCCAAAAAAAACCCCAAAAACATTCTATTAGAAGATCAGAGCAAGCTTTTACCAACCAATTTATGCCAAACATATTGTAAGACTCTCCCCAAGGTATTGACTGGTTTGCATTGAAGTTATGCAAATGAATAACAAATAATATTTGAAGCAGTTCTGGCCTCTGTCTTTGGAAAATCTTCAAGTGCCAACTTGAACATTTGCCACATTTATGCTAATATTTGAAAGCTATTGTTGAAATTGTGGAAATCTGTTACATAAGCATAAAACGTGAAGCGCAGAATAATGCAATTTGCTGAATCTCATTCTGGCACATATACTGGCTTACTTTGCCAACCTTCCCATAACTTTGGAATTTGTTTTAAATAGTGTCCAAAACAAACTGCTAGAAGTGATGCTGAGACCTTTTAGAAGAGATGCTGTGGCTGTTTTGAGTAAAGTAAACTATAGGTCAGGTTGCTACAGCGCTGTCATCAGCACTGTCATGCCTCTGACACATGCCTGCCAGAGGGCACACACCCAGTGTTGCTCATGCTCAGCTGTGCTAATGACATAAACCAAAGGTCTTATTCCTGAGGGGGAAGACGAGAGCCCAGAGTGAGCGATTTTGAGGACAAATCCTCCGTCACTCTGTCACCCACGCATTTAAAAAAAAGCTGTTACACTTGATTTACTTCATAACAATTCACTTTCTGCCATGTCATTCAGAATTACGTTCTGTTTTCATTATTTAATGATTCACTTTTTCCCCATAAGATTCACCTGCATGGCAAACTGATGGATTTTAATTGTCTAAACACAACAGTCCTCTGTAAATGCTCCCTTTGCAAAACTAGCCAGTTTAGCATTGTTGGTTTTGGTGTGTCAGAAACCTGATGATTCAAGTCTGGCTATTTTTGGAGCTGTCACTTTTAGTATTATATTTGATTTTGTTTTTTTGTGATATTTGTTAAGGGGCCTTCAATACTTACATTCACTGGTTCATGTAACTTTTAAAATTACACACTCCATTTTTTTTTCTTGCACTTTTTTTTAATGCAACATTTGGTGTGTTTGTCCTTCTTTGTGAGCACAGCTGGACTGACAACTTTTCAATTCAGTTTGGCTATTAATAGTCAGCTAATCTACGAAGGGTTTGTTTCAAATATGAGGAAATTGTGAATGTTATATTTTCAATTTAGTTGAATTTCCCATTGATTTTTATCAAAGCCTGACCATTAAAATAGCTTTACAATTTAATCCATGGTCACAGTCAAGGTCATACGGAACAGGACTGAATTGAAAATTTGAGCAAAGAAAACTTTTTTTTTTTTAAATCAATGAACTCTAAAAACGAGGACATTTTCAATGTGTAACAATATTATTTAACATTTATTTGACACACATTACTTGACACTTTGATGCTTCAATTGCGTTTAACAGTCAGTGTGTGAAAGTTGATAGACCCACTTGTGCACCCTCACACAAATTATGTACACAGCTCAAATTTTGCATACATTACCGTGCCTATGCAAGAGGTATTTTGAGCCCCTATGTTGTATTTTTTTTCTCCTGAGAATATAAAATCAATCCATATATTGGCCCAGTTAAAACTCAGCATCAGAATGTGCCATAGAATCTTACCATGTAAGTAATACTCTTATTTAAAAAATGATTTTTATAAGCAACAATGTATTTATTGTAATTAGGGATGCACAATATTTGATTTTTTTCCGCACCTGATTTAAGTGACCATCAGGTCTCTCCTGTTGTGGAATTAAGATCAAATTATGCATACTCTTATTGTGATGGCCCACCAGCAGATGGAGACATGAAATACAATTCTTTTCAGTGTATGTAATGTTCATACATTGTGCAAAAAAAAGAAAAATACTTAAGCATAGGGTTGATGTTTTGTACATGTCCACTTTGTCAATTTAAAAAATCAATTTTTGTAAATTTTTCTTTTAAAGCCTATATCTGTCAATACCAATGATCTGTTGGTATTTTTGTGCATAAACCAAAATTAATCTCATCTAATCTCATCCTTCATGTTTTAAACAGTAATGGGGTGAATGTAGAGGGAGCGACCCACAAGCAGGTGGTGGACCTGATCCGGGCTGGAGAGAGGGAGCTGGTCCTGGCCGTGCTGTCCGTCCCACCCCAGGAGGCCGACTGCTTGGATCCCGGAGATGACGTTTCAGCCCAGTCCTGCTACGACTACTCCGACAAGCAGGCCGTCCCCATCTCTGTGCCCAGCTACAAACACACTGAGCTCAATCAGGAAAAGTTTGTGGTGGGTGCACTTGTGGATGAATACATAAACAGCTTGAACTTGGAAGCATGAGTAGATGGTTTTATATATATAGGCTCATATGGGAGGATCGGTCTTGAATTCCCTGTCATTGCGTTGTGCCATTCATTTGCATCATTTGCTTCCTTTGCACTCTCTCTCTTCTCCAGGTTTATAATGTGTACATGGCAGGCAGGCAGCTGTGCTCCAAGCGTTACCGTGAATTTGTGATCCTACACCAAAACCTGAAGAGGGAGTTTGCTAACTTTACGTTCCCAAAGCTGCCAGGGAAATGGCCTTTTTCCCTGTCGGAGCAGCAGCTAGACGCACGACGCAGAGGCCTGGAAGAATACCTGGAGAAAGGTCAGGGACAGAGAAGGAGATGTAGAGTTTCTGTAAAAATTAGAAAGTCAGAATAAAGTATTTATTCTGCCATACTAATATGGTAAAAAAAATAATATTGTCCACTCCATTTAATAACCACTGTTATTTCACACAAAATCATCTATGTATCTTGTCTTAAATCTGCAGTGTGCTCTGTACGGGTAATTGGAGAAAGTGACATCATGCAGGAATTCCTGTCTGAATCAGATGAGGTAAAAAAAAAAAAAGAAAAGAAAAACCTTAATGTTGGTCCTTTTTTGTGTCTCTTGCCTGTGACTCACTTTGCAATTTTTCCCTCTTTCTCATGACCTAGAACTATAACGGCGTGTCAGATGTGGAGTTGAGAATAGCCATGCCAGACAAAACCACACTCACCGTCAGAGTTCGCAAAAACTCAACTACAGACCAGGTTTACCAGGTAAACACACACAGACACACACACAGGCCTGAGTAAATGTTAACCATTACAACCACGACTTTTGACTGTCATCTCTCAAATGTTTTACATTCTTTTCTCCTTTTTTCTGTCTCTCTCTCTTTCAGGCTGTTGTTATGAAACTAGGGATGGACAGCGTAACAGCGAGCTACTTTGCTCTGTTTGAGGTCATCAACCACACCTTTGGTTAGTAAGAGCTTGTAATTAAGGGTTTTGAGTTTGTGTGTATCCTCCTTGTCTATGCCGAGAATGTTTCCCATGTTTAAAATACTTTACATTTGTTGTAAGTGGTATTAGCTAATGAGTGTTATGAGTCTTCAACAGCCATCCTTTCAAAATACCTTTTAAAATAATCTAAGATAAATACCTTTGTGCAAGAATCTTCATGAACGTCACTTCAACCTGTGACGTTCGCTCTCTCAAGGCTAGTGTGGTTTGCGTGTTTCAGATTTTTTAAATAACGACTAAATGAATCTATATCAGAAGTAGTTCTCTTTAGTGGCTGAATTCATTCCCCATAACCTGTGTGGTCTCTGTTATTGCAAAGACAGAAGCGGCAGAACAGCAGCAGTAAAAAAAAAAAAAACAGAGAGATATATGAAGCACAAATCACAAGATCAGAATTGTTCCTTTCAGCCAAAGAAGAGAATTAGGAGTGAAGCATTTTTTTATCCTTCAGCCATGTGCAGAAAGTCATGTTTTTATCACATGCAGATTAGATTATCAGAAATATTTGAATTCGTTATGCTCATCAAAGTTTCTCTTATTTACAAACTGTGGAAAAGGCAGAGAATTCTTCTTTGAACAAAAACGAGATTAATTGCCACACTTCCTCCAGCCTTTCCACATTCGTTACCTTTTAATTTGAGGTTAACTTGAAGCTATGTTTCCTTATATTTATCTGTTCTGTATAAGCTAATACAATATCTTTTATATCACACACACACACACACACACACACACACACACACAAAAGGCTAATTTCATGGTGGCACAAAAGTAAAAATCGGGGGATGACAATAGTCAGTAGGACTAATCCTCTGGGCATCATGAATGTGCAACATCTCATCTGTAAAGTGGAGTGTGGAGAAGAGGCAAAATGGCTTTTTGATCCGTTTTAGACACACACTCTGCGCCTGTATCCGCTTCCTTCTTTTCTTTTTCCACTGCATACCATCAAGATGAGAGCACTAAGCAACGCATCTAGTATCTAACATGATTCACACTAATGTTTAAAGCTACAGTGGATAACTTTTTCGCAAATTAACTTTTTGATATATTTACTTGGAGAAAACAGGTATTATGTCAATACACATGCCACATAATAATGGGCCATCGCTCTCTCCTGTTTTATCTCTCTTTTTTGTTTTTCAGTGCGTAAACTTGCCCCCAACGAGTTCCCCCACAAATTGTATGTACAAAATTATACCTCAGCCATCCCAGGAACCTGTCTCACCCTGCGCAAGTGGCTCTTCACCACAGAAGAAGAAATTCTGCTCAATGACAACCAGCTGGCTGTCAACTATTTCTTTCACCAGGTGTGTGTCTTTCTTTGTGGTGTGTGTATATCAGTGTTTTTTTGTGTGGGTTTTGTTCTAACAGTGTCCCTCTTTTGGTCGTGTCTTCGCAGGCTGTGGATGACGTGAAGAAAGGTTTCATTAAAGCAGAGCAGAAGTCCTACCAGCTGCAGAAGCTGGCCGAGCAGAAGAAGATGTCCATGGTCAGTCTCTCACACGTGGACAGACAAGACACAGCTACTCTGTTACTGCTTCTACTCACACAGACCGAGATAGATAGTTACTCATTATAGTTCAGTGTGGCTCATGTCATCCCCTCTCTCCCACCTGTCTCCCTTCTCAGTGTGTGATATAACAAAGTGGAAAAGGTGCAGTGTCCTCTGGGGGTGGAGGTTGTCTAACAGTGAAAGTGTAGGTTTGACTGGAGAGGAAAATGTGCACAACGAGAGCGAGCGAGTTCTCTTCTGTCTCGAAACATAAATAGATTGCCTAGTGTTAAGGGAGATTAAACCTGCCCCAGCAGGTAAATACTCGCACCTTATTTTCAGATCATTTGGGCAGCAGAGAATAAAGTGTCTGACTGTACTCTGCTTTGTGACTGCAAAGCCTAGACTACACTTGTTTTAAAATGCATAACTTCTCATATGTTCATGCATTGCATCTCCACTGCTGGCATTTTGGAACCCCTGAAACAGACCCTCTGAAATACTGCAGACCTCATTTTAGTTTGGAAAAGATTGTGTCTCTGCCCGTCCAGAACACAACCCCAAAGTTTTCAAACAACAGACACATTCACGTTCCCACTATGTCTTATCAAGCCGAAACACTACAGCTAGATCTTCAAAGCTTTTGTGATTTTTATTCTTTATATTTGAGTGCTCCTTTCACTGGGCTTTTTTTTCTCTCCACTCCTGCAGGTTTGAGCATTCACACTGCCTGGGTGAGCAGCACTGCTCAGGCACAGCTCAACTGCAGAATTAAAGTCAGGCATATTTTTCCCTGCACTTTTTATCAAGAATAGACTAAAAATGATTTTTGATAACCAAACAGACATTATATCTCCTTTCACTGCAGTTGCAATGTCTTTATCTGTCAGAGACATGAAAACATGCAAATATATCTGTTTTATCAACCTTTTCATTTCAAAATCAAAGCCCTCTGACAGTGTTTCTGTTGCGAGAATCCCTTTATTTTTCAACACAAGGCGTTTTATTGTGAAATATTTGCAGGACTGTGTTGTTGACAATGCAGTGACTTGCACAGCTCTAAAATGAGTGGAGTACAGTTGTTACACTAGCAGGCAGCTCTGCAGCAGCACCACAGCAACGACTCTGTCTGTAGAGTTTCCCGTCAAACTCTGCTCACTCAGGCAATGTGGCCTGTTTCACTTTTAGTAACAGTCCCTCCTGGTGGTCAATCCAAGCGAAGAAATCTCTACTCTTATGTTCGCCTTCTCATAGCTTAAGCAACTAACCGCAGCATAGACAATGTCAGCATGCACATGCCCAGTGTACATTTGATATGCGTTTTCAGATATGTCAGTGTGAATGGAGATTATTTCTGGAACTGTGCTAAAACACTTTCCAGATCGTTTCCATCTCAAAATGCATTTTTAAAATGAAAGCTTATTTGTGTGTACGTGACCTTAGACCCCTTTAAACCTCAGAAGGTGCATCCTTCATCTAAACTCTGGGAAGTTTCAGACACTCAAATAAAAGTCCTGGAATACGCTGAAAATATGACCTTTTAACTTAAGATATCTGCTTCCCCGTGCTACGTGTATTTTCCTGATCTTTTGTCCTTTGCTAGTCAAATGTCTGAGTTATTTAACCAGTTAATGAATAATACATTAATTTAGGATTTGGTAACATATTTGCCCCTGGTTAAGGAGAAAACACTTAAATCCTTTAAAATAAAAAAAAATGACTGTCTGAAAAAGTCCTTGATAGTCCTTGAATTTGACCTGCCCCTGACTGTACGAACCACGTACACAGCAAAAACACTGTCCTGTGTCCTCTGCCTCTTTCTTTCTTAGTATCTGAGCTTGCTGAGGGGTTGCGAGGGCTACAATGAGATCATATTCCCACACTGTTCCTGCGACTCCCGACGTAAAGGCCACGTCATCACAGCCATCAGCATTCACCACTTCAAGCTGCACGCCTGCACCGAGGAAGGGACACTGGAGGCAAGGGCGAATGTTGCTAGTGTTTGTGTGTAAACATATTTTGTATGTACAGAGTGAGTGTACTAAAGTGTCATGTCATTCCAGAACCAGGTGATTGCGTTTGACTGGGGAGAGATGCAGAGGTGGGACACGGATGAAGAGGGCATGGCCTTCTGCTTTGAATATGCTCGAGGAGAGAAGAAACCACGCTGGGTCAAGATATTTACACCCTATGTGAGTTTCACACGCACACTGTTACACATATGCCATAGTGCCAGAGTTTTCTGACAGTCATAAAAACACAAAGTTACGGAATTTTGGAACTACATCTCATGAGAAAAACATGATGATGTAAAGGAAAGGCATTTTAATTTAGGTAATCTTCATCATCTGTTCAGCTTTATGGAATAATGATTTAGATAACTAGTTTTTTACTGCCCCTGCAACAGCTTTTTAATTAAGAAAAAAAAAGAAGGGTTCCCACAGATCCTTTAAGTCCCAAAAGGCATCGAACTCATCTATCTAAAAATGTTGCATTGGATTATAAAATCTCAAAATAATTAGTAAGATCTATTTTTGTAGACAATATACAGAATGCCTCTCGCATTAACGTCATGCTGATCCAGATAGTGGAACCAACAACACTCAAATACATTTAACATCTGATCAAATGACAAAAGAACAAAGTTTTTTTTCAAGGTAAATCAAATGCATACTTTTATGATAATATATTGATTGTTTTCCATGTGCTTCAGTCTTGAAGGTGTTATTTTTTTCAACATTTGAAGTAGATTATCTAACTTAAAAAAAAGAAAATTCAAAAACTACATGTTTTATCTTATAATTAATATTTTGACAAAATTGTCCTCAACTCTAATTAATAAATGTAATTTCATGTATTTTTTCTTCAATTTTTGTTATTTTAAAATTGTTCTTAAATTTCATTTCAAGTGGCATTAAAATGTCTAAAATCTAACTTGTCTTCAACTGTAGGAACCCTTAAAAAAGTGTCCAGATATACAGTATCTTAATTTCTGTTGCTTACCTTTAACTAAGTCAAATAAAAATTAAATCACCAATTTAAAGGAGTCACTTGACATTTTGGGAAATATCTGTATTTGGCCTCTAACTTGAGATGATCAATACCTCTCTTGTGTCTGTAAAGTAAATATGAAGCTGCCGCAAGCAGCCAGCTAACTTAGCCAAGCATAAAGAGTGGAGGAAAAACACTTGCACATCTCACCTCTCGTTTGTTAAATCCATTCAAAAACCGAAGTGTTGGCCGGTTACACTGTTTCCTGGCTGTGAGCAGTTGCCAAGCAACCAGCAGAAAGTCCAGGAAGTTAAAGCTTCTAGCCAAGAAATAGTCTGGCACATAACTCCCCCTAAATCTGCAAATTCCCTTTTACACTCCAGGTTTTATACGGATTAAACGTAGATATAACATGTTAATTAGTGAGCTTCACAGGTGCGGGTAGGTGCACAGTTTGATGGAGCTAAGCCAGCTGTTTCCTGCTGTTTTCAGTCTTTGTGCAAAGCTAAACAATCAATCATTCAGTAAAGCAATAATTCATTTGTCACGCGGACAAGGTAAAACACATGGTTTCTGTTTGGAATGATTTAATTGCCCGCACATCCCGACCCCAAAAAGATAGCCGCACAGTCACTCTTCCTAAACACAGCAGTGTCCCACTGCAGTCCGCAGCAGGAACACGACAGGTTCGGCATACAGAAAGTCAACGTGTTGACTGGTGCTGTCATTAAGCCAAGTTAAGTCATCAAGCGGATTAAGCCAAGTTTTGGTAAATCAAAGGATTTTACAGTTCCTGATATCCTGATGGTCGACAGGTTATCGGACTGGCTGATTATCAGGGCCGATATTTTGCATTTTGCTGATTATGTATTTTCCGATGAAATCAATTAATCAAAAAGTGCAAAGAAGGAACTTTGACTTTGTAAAACCTCAGGGAGCTATTTCAATTTATTCTTTTTTTTAATTTGAGTTTTCAATTGACTTTATGAAAAAGAGTTGCTGGAAACTTGCTGAACATAATGGTGAAAGTCTCACTTTTGATTGAACATTTTCTAAAGGCATTTAAACAAAGTTTTGTGTTGTAGTTTGTTATATCCCAAATTCTAAATACTGACAGAAATATTTTCATTGTTATTGTTAATGCATATCAGTTCCAAATATTGGTAATCGGTCTCATTAACTACTAATATAGTATCAGCCCTGAAATAACAATGTCGGTCGACATAGAAACAAATTTAGCGTGGAGGTCGTCCAGTTTATTTTGTACAATGACTAGCAGGACGTTAGTTTACCTGGAGTCCATTTTCTCCATCTTCCTTGATCTTAACTGATTTAAAAACCTCAAAGTGGGCAGGAGGAGCGTTTACTGCCTGGTGAGTTGATTTCGTCATCCTGATGATGACCTGCAGTCACACACTACCACCATCCAACACCAACCAGGCACCACCAAGACTTGCAAAACATACATAAAGCACAGATTTAGTAGAGCTGAGAGAGAGGCAGCTGGAATCATTTGTGCCTCATGACATCAGATTTAGATATAATAACGTGTTAATCTGTGAGCTTTACAGGTGCTGGTGTCATTTCTCACAGTTTGATAGAGCTAAGCTAGCTGTTTCCTTCTTTGTGCTAAGCTAACAAGCTGCTGAATGTAACCATCTATTTACAGTACAGACATGACGGTGATATCTATCTCATCATCTAACTCTCCAACAGAACGTTTACGAGCGTATTTCCCAACATACCAAACTATTGCTTTAACCTATCAACATTCATCTGCTTTTAAAATCTAAATCCACGTTTCTCTCTTTGTGTTCGCCGTGCATGGCCGATTTTCAGTTTAACTACATGCATGAGTGCTTCGAGAGAGTATTCTGTGAGCTGAAGTGGAGAAAAGAGGTAAGGACCATCTACAAATAAACTAGCCTACTCTATTACAAGCTTTTTATCTGTCATCTTCACTCTGACCAGCTGTGTGTGCGTTTCTTCAGGTGGAAGAGGAGGCTACAGACAAGGACAATAAGAACTGCAGTAAAGATGGTATGTGTGGCAAGGTAAGGCTTTGCCTGCCTCTGTCCGCTCTATGATTAATCAGCAGCCAGGGTGAATTTCTCTGTTTCCTGCCTCTGAGTTTTTGTGTCTTCCCCCTGATTGCTGTTTCTGTTTCAGAATATTTTCCAGCTGCTGAGGCACAGAAGGGATGGAGGCACCTAGGAAGGGAGATCGTTACCTCTTAATTAGACACCGTCGTCGCCAACTCAGCTGAGTTTGGCCCTCATCTATCCCCAGACCCAGCAACACTCAGCTATTAACTACATGGTTATCATTTACACTCCATCGGCTATAATCTGAGAAGCTACCCCTCCCTCCCTCCCTCGGATACATGCAAACCGACAAGCACCTGCAAATGAACAAATCAAATACATGGAACCATAAAAAGCTACAGACACATGAAACAGAACTCTTGAACCCAGTGCACCATAATCATGCATTGAGCAGTGCTCTGTTGAAAAGAAATGAGGCCTCTATGACCTTAAAGTCATGGATTCATGCAAGCCTTCTTCCTACTGGCAGGGACTTGAAGTGGAATGTGACTTGTACATGAGGAGGTGTTTAGCCTCCTCAGAAATAATCCTACCGGGAAGAGAGAGCTGACGTGCAGAAGGAAACATTGTTGGACTAACAAGTGGAAGCTGATAGTGCTTGTCGAAGGGGAACGCAGACAACACTAATGAGTGATACTGGAGGATTGACTGCAGGAAGACACGTCGTTTCTCCATTTACGGATCATAGCAGCAGTGTCCCCCTTTATCTTTTTTTTGGCCAGTTGTTAGTGTGCAAATGTGTTTGTGCATATGTGTGCCGGGGGGGGGGTCAAAAGGCACCAGAGTGAGGCCCTCCGAATGTAAGTCACAGCTGAATTGCATACACACATTGCAGATCATTTTGCATTAATTGAAGAGAACTTTTGACATTGTAATGTGGTAAGTGAGAGAAAGGGGAGAGAAAGCAAACATTTTGTAGACTTTTTTTTTTCTTTCATTCAGAGAGACAGCTGTAATGATTTGATGAGCAGGAACAATGTTAAACTTCTGACTAATGTTGCACTTTATCCAACAGTATTTACATCCTCCAAATGTGGGAAGCAGATAGCTGCAAAATACTGGAACTAGCCTGTGCTTAGTTTACATTCATTTCTGACTGACTGACGACAGTATGATTATGTGCTGCATCATCAAACGGCTGCAGAGCCATGCATTAAACTTTTATGTATTTATAGTATTATGTAAACGCTCCATGCAATTGTTTTAGGGTCATAATGGAGCACTGATCAGTCAATGGAGAACAGTATGTTTAGTGTGCATTACCTCTAAGAGACAGCAGGGGTCCTTCTCCTCCTGTCTGCTCTCTTGCAGGCCCTGATTACTTTGTTTCTGAAAGCTCCCCACAGGATTTATAATAGCCATGTAATTCAAAGGGTCTTTCCACTTGCAGCACTATTTATCTCCGTAGCTGGCACTTCGCTGTACTTTTGAACCACTCATGCACTCCAGATTCAGGTTAAGTGGGAAGAGGAATTCTTTGCGCAAAAAAAAGGGCAGCTTGCATTCATCAATATGATAGATATGAAAATAATTCACTAAAGGCTTTGTAGCAACTGATCACAGAACTGTAGTGTTATGTAAGAAACAGTGTAATTCAGTGTCCCTCATGAGCTCAGTTAATGTCCTCATCCCGAGAATAATGTTATAATAATAACATAATAAGGTATAACATGATTATCTGATGATGCAATTGTGACTTCAGGCTGACATAAATAAATAACAAACTAATGTAATTACAGGATATTACATCATTAAAACATGATCATGTGCTGACATTAAATGTTAATCATTGCTCAGTGCAATATAGTGATGTTACTACCTTATTCAGCAAACTTGCCTTTATTGCATTATCAGCTCATGAAGGAGGACATTTTGAAACTTTATCAGAAAGACATGATACTATAAGGTTGCTTCTAGCGTTTACACAATGAGCCCTCGTATTAGTGCTGGGTGATTACAGTTGATTATTATGATGGTAATGAGAATATTTTCCAAAAGAAATATACTTTGTATTGTAACATGTGTAATTTGTGCAAAATCATGTGTAGGATAAATCAAACTACTAAAAGTGAAGACCTGCGTTCTCAGGCATTACATGAGATGAAACTTAAAGGGATAGTTTGGATTTTGGGGGTTGTATGGGGTATTTATTCATAGTCCGTGTGTAATACATGTCAGTTGGCACACCCACAGTTTGAAAGCAGGCTGGAGTCCAACACAGAAGCTAAGCATCAAACAAAATGTATTTTCGCCACCTAAAATAAGTTCAATCATTTTCCTGTTGGATGTCAAGGCCTTTGCACACTGAGTACATTTTTTTTTCAGATGCATTTTTTTTAATCTGTCATCTAAAAAAAAAAAAAATGGAACTCAGAGAAACTGTGCACTCTGGGTCAGATGTGTTTTACTCTATTTGTTGCGAAAATCTGCAATATGAGACAAAATTGAAAGACACGATCCTCCCTTGTTTCTCTCCATTGAAGTCACCTCCGTCGATGTCTCAACTCTTTGCCTGTGTCTTGCATTTGGCATCGCGGCTACCTAAAGGGGCTGAGCCGTACTCCGTCTCTGTCTCCACACTGTCTCTGTCTCTCTCTGTCTCTGTCATGAATGTAATATAGGGAAGTGGGTCTGTGTGCGATCCACCTGCCGTCTTGCGCTGGTGAAGTCATTCGGAGCCTGAGTCTGCGCAGTAGCAATATCCATGGTGGGTGAATTCCTGTCAAAACACCCGACCAATCGCGAGCAGCCCCATTGAATGTGAGTGCACCAATTGGCTTACACGGCTGTCAATCATGGCAGAAAATCCCCTTTTTGTAGAATTGAATAACACATTAAAACCAAACTTATCAGAAAAACGATCACTTGAACAAACATCAGGTTGATGAGAACTACCTTCAGTAACAGAAACAACCTTTGAGAAAAATGTTTTTGGTGTGTACTTTTTAGTTAGGCCTATGTCCCATTCACTAACACGGAGGGGCGGGCTTTATGACCTACACCGCAGACAGACACCAGGGAGCAATCGAGTTTGAAATGTTTTGGGCAACTGTCATGTTGTCCATCATTATATACAGTTTATGGTGAAAACATGATTGACATGTGAGGTCATATTTATTTTTAGACCTGCAATAATTTCGGTGGAAAAAGGGACTTGCTGTGCAAAGCTGTACTGTCTGACATAAAGGTAAAACAGCGAAAATATTTTCAATATAGTGTACACTTAAAGTGATTTTTTTTTTTAGGTGGCTAAAATATTTATATTATTTATTTTATTTATGTATATTTTTCTGATACAGTGCGTTACTATCTCCACCTTTGAACCCTATCGCTCAGATAATATATTTTGTTTCTAACCCCACCACAGCAGCAGATCGCTCAGCTTCACTGTCTATTCTGCTTCTCCAAACAGGGTGTGCCAACTGACATCTACTGTCAGTAATATGCTGTCTATGGACATACAACCCTCCGAAAAAACTGAACTATCCCTTTAATATGTCCAGAACAAAACCTAATTTTCCTAGTTTATAATTAGCGAATGCCAGTAAACCATAATGTTCATTATCGCCCAGGCCTAACTCCTATTTAGCTCGTAATGAGAATATCAACAATAATTTTCCAACATGCAAGTAAAGAGTCGTAGACTGGCATCAGTGGCTCCTGCTGAGAGTGCTTGTTATAATGATGGTGCTGTTCACAAAAGCCGCTTCAGGTGATTAATGAGCTCCAACAGACACTCGTGGGCATCTAAAGGAGGTTTAATTGAATGTGTTGAGCCTTGAATTGAGAGCTTGAATGTGCAATCCTAAAAGCTGAACACATGTCCCAGGATTCTCATCTGTTTACTGGACCGTGTCCGAGGTGGTCGATTGTCTCTGATCTGCCCGCCTTCAAGTGTGCGCTCACCCCCTTCACTCTCTCTCTCTTTCTCTCTCTCTCTCTCTCTCTTTCTCGTTCTCATCCTGAATAAAGTGTCTCTTATTTATTTCAGTAAGATACTATGTTAAATTCAGCTTCTCTGTTGTTTAGTTTTTCCACATGATATGGTTTAGCTTTCTGAAGAGTCACGTTAAGAAGAAGAGGACGGAGACTGAAAACCTGCAGATTCTTTGACATGTTGAAATGTAGAATTTAAGACAGAGTGTTTGGTTACGTCGCTTACTGTAATAAATTGTAACATATTCTTTTAAATAAACTGATTTATTGATGCAAAGTTAGGGTTTTTTTGTGTTTTGTTCGTGGAGCTGGGAGTCGAAAAGATAATGACTTTACACACGAGCAGAGCAAGATTCGTATACACTCACTTTGTGTACCCACATCTGTTTTTTTCTTCCTCTCTCCTGCGTCTTCTTTGCTCCACAACTCCGTCTTTTAATGAGATCTGGGAGACAATTACCCAACATGGCCGTACCATATCGACCTGCATCGAAGGCCTGTACCCAGTAATTAATACATATTGACTGGTTGTGGTCTGGGACATTATCTTGGGATGTCTGAATTTTGAAACGCTAACATCTCTGGGACAGAAACTTGTCCTGAGAGACGTCTTGCAAATGATCCAACCTCTGTGTTGATCAGTTTCATACCACAGCTTGATCACATTAAGGGGCTGATGGGTGCAAAAGGCAGGAGGATTGTTGCATTGTACCAGGTAATATATTATTTACAGTTTATAGTGCAGTTTTATAGAACCAAAAAAAAGCTTCAGAGTTGTGCATTTAACACGGGGGTCTGTGGGGATTGACTCACTTTTTTTGAGCCAGCCTCAAGTTGCCGTTCATGGAATTGCAGTTACTGGCACTTATACACTGGCTTTATTTTACAACCCCAGAGGCTGCCTCTTATTATAAACTAATGAAACATAGTTATGAATATTTTACACCATTTTGCCAATAGATGCCCCTAAATCATACACACTGGACCTTTAAAGTGGGAAAAGCTGCATTAGATCTATTTTTTTAATTTCAGTATGATTAAACTCTTTTAAAATGCAGCCAATTTTTATGAACTATGACTCCCTGCTTTTATATTCTCTCCCTCTCTCCTTTTTCCCACAGGAGCTAAACACAATACAGAACTGACAGGGCTGCACAAGCAGCAGTGTAAGTGAACCGCATGTGTGTGTGTGTGTGTGTGTGAGAGAGAGAGAGAGAGAGAGAGAGAGAGAGAGAGAGAAAACATTAAGAGACAAAGAGCTTTGGGAGTGTGCATGGTTACTGCATTAGGTCTGCAGCAGGGTCCTGACTCTCACCACTTGATGCATGAGTGGGTTTTTGTGCTTGCACTGCTTTCTGGTTTGTGGATGTGGGTGCAAAATTGTGCGACAAATGCTGCCACATATTGCAGAGGCCCCTCAAAGATTCCTGCATCCCACACGCCTGCTCGCTGCATCACGCTCCACTGTTTTGTATGACGCGGTTTGCCTCTCCTCTGAACAAACAGCTCTGCGTGAGCTGTCGACACAGAGCAGGTGGATGACTGAGTCACCGGCGGAGGGGAGTATCTTAGATTTATTACCTGTGCTGTATTGCATCTCTCAGCTGTGCATCCCCAGCACTCACACAGACAAAAGGAGCTCAGTAGGCCATTGATATTCATTGTGAATTGTTTCAATAGTAAACTGTCCTGCCTGCACATATACAATGAAAATGTTTAAAACCTAATTTATAGCCTGCGAGCTGAAGGTTTGTGTACCTCGGTGCCAAAACAGCAATTAGCCAAATTCAATCATCATAAAGTGTTTGCATTATTTCATAGTCAATCATTTCACATGGGAACCTTTGCCAAGATATTCTTTGCCAATTCAGAATATATGTACAGTCACCCCTAAATGCTGGTCTAAGTACAGTTTAGCAGCAGCAGCATCCCAGAGGAGGAGGAGGAGGAGGAGGAGGAGGAGGGGGATTCGCTCCTCCTCTCCTCATCTCCCTCTCTCATTAATGAGCAATCAGTTAAAAACTTTATCGGCTCCTATTTGCTTTCTCAGCACATTTTTCCCTCCCTCCTCAGCTTCTCTCAACCATGCAACCACCTTGTTCTTTTTCTGTCATTCTGCATCCTCTCCGTCCCTGCGCCTCAGCATCGCACTCCCTTCTATCTCTCTTTTGCCCTCTTTATTTCTGCGCTTCATTACCTCCATCTTGACTTCTCTCTGGCTCTTTTTCCTCTCATGCCCCCCTCTCTTCCTCACTCCCCTGCCCTCTGTTTCTGAGTCCTTTTTAAACTCCGATCGAAGGGAGGGCAGCCAGATGCATGTTTTAAGAAAAGACAGGGCTGCTTATTTCAAATCGTTTTAAATCTACATCCCTCACAACCTATTTGCATTGAAAGTGTCCAACACCTCTTTGAAATGTACTGTGAAATTTACATTCAAATTCAGGGTCACAGAGATTATGTTTATCTGCATACACAAGCATGTGAGTCTGTGAAAGGAGATATGCCGCAGAGTGTGTCTATAAGATAAACGCCTTGTAAGAAAGGATTCTTGGAAATCTGACCTTCTCTTTGCTCTTCGACATGTTGCAGGCTGAACCTTATCTACTTCTGCACAAAAGGACAATATTGTTCCACGTTATGAATAAAACTAGAGCTTTGAAATATTTTTCTTGCAAAAGTGTATATGAATATATACAGCACATGTACATTTTCAGAAACGAGGTCAAGGTCCACAAGGTCTACAAGGTCCTGTAAAATTCACCTAAAACACATTCAAGGCATACCTAAAGCTGTCACTATAAGTGCTTCTGTCATTGAGTTTTATAAGTTTCAACAAGCTAAAATAAAAGTTTTTTGCTTTTTGTTCTTTTGCTTTTTAATCTTCATTTGAGTACTTTCTTGAAAAAAAAAAAACAAACAGGTGGAGATGACTATAACTGAGACTTATTAACTGGTTAACACAAAAGGGCCGTAGCATGAAGCCTCACCTATCAATATCACATAAAATAAACATTTTAAATAAATTTTTCTCAGGTGGTGTCCAAGGACTTTTCAATAAAAAGAGGGTAAAACAATGTACTGAATGTGTGTATGTAAGTGAAAAATAAGTCAACAAAGACACAAAACGTCTATTTAGGAGCTCACTGCAACCTTTTAAAAAACACTTCTAGAAAACCTAAATTGATAATAAAGTTGTTTTTTTTCACTTTAGATTTATTTACATTCATAACAGTTAATGACAATAGAGGTTAAAAACTTCTCTTGGGGTGAAACGTGTCATTTACAACAAGACCCACAAGCCATCAGGCTTTTTAGCTGGCGATTGATTGGCTGCAAGCTCACAGGAACTGCAGAGAGTCGGCACGTCCTCCAAAACAGGCCCTCTCTGCCTATTGAAACCTATACTGTCAGTATATCTATCTATCTATTGGCTCAAATGAGGTGTCAATCAAAAGGTCAGGAGTTCAGCCTCAACTTTGGATATCAGTGGATGTAATAATATGTTTGGATTAATTATTTCGCTGGATTGAGATCATGTGGACCTTTGGGAGTGTATAAGAAATGTATGAAGTATTTTGTTGGCACACTATTGATCTGTGGACTTCAGCAGCATTTCATGGGTGAGTTTTAGTTTCGTCTGACAGGGGTTTTTAATGAGCGTGCTGCGGTGGTTATATTTTTGTCTATTTGTAGTTATTTTGTGACTACTTGTGGTCATTTTGTGTTTCTTTGAGGGCATTTCTTGTCTTTTTTGGCCATTTTGTGTCTTCTTGTATACATTTAGGGCCAATTTTGGCTTTCAAACATATGTTGTAATTAAACAACAGGAAATATAGCAGTTGTTTACATATCATAAATCATCAAATTAAACTTTACAAGGGCCCAGGCAGGACATCCAAGTTCTAATAATCAATGGTATGTGGTTGTATTGTGTATCTTTGAGGTTGTTTTTTGAGTCTGTAGTTATTTTATGTCTCTTTTTATAGTTTCATGTCTAAGGTCATTTTTTGTTTATTTGGGAATTTGTTGTCTTTTAGTAGTCATTTTGTAACCATGTGGGCTGTTTTGTGTCTTTTTTTGTAGTTATTTTGTGTCTGTTTGGGGTCATTGTGGGTCTCTTTGTAGTAATTTTGTGTTTCCTTGTGGTTGTTTTGTGTCTGAGGACATTTTGTGTCCCTTTGTAGTCATTTTGTGTCTCTGTAGTTATTTTGTGCCTCCTTGTGGTCGTTTTGTGTCTCTTTGAAGTCATATTGTGTCTATTTTGTGTCTCTTTTTAGTCACTTTGCGTCTTTTTGTCACTGTTTTGTGTTTCTTTGTGGTACTTTTGTGGACTCTTTGTCGTTGTTGTGTGTCTCTGGGATTATCTTGTTACTCTTTGAAGTCACTTCATATCTTTCTTGGTCATTTTGTGTCTTTAAAGTCATTTTGTGTCTTATGGTTGTTTTGCGTCTCTCTGGGATCACTTTGTGTATCTTTGTAGTTATTTTGTGTCTCCTTGTTGTCAATTGTGTCTCTATTAGGGCATTTTTTTCTTTTATGTGATATTCTGTCTTTTTGTACTCATTTTGTGTCTCTTTGTTGTTATTTTGTCCCTTTTTGTTGTAAAGTTGTGCCTCATGGTAGTTCCTTTGCATCTTTTTGTTGTCATTTTGAGTCTACCTGATCAGTACGTGTTAATTTGTGTGACATTTTGCAGATGAAGGCCAGAGGGGCCCTTGACACCTCAAGCCATTGGGTGGATGTTTCTTTTTCATAGTATACTACAGCATAGTATGACGCTGACGTGATTATGAAAGGTGCTGCAGAAATGAGTCACCAGTGTCATCATCACATTACACAGATGATGCTCAGGCGGTATTATTATGATAAAGAGCATTCATGTGGAAAATAGTGATCACAATGACGCTGGGCTTCTTATTGAAAAGGAAACCTTGGGGAAACCTAAATGAGATTGAAAATTTGCTTGAATTTCTGTAAAATAGTCTTCAAAGAAACTAATCAGTAATAAAATGTGTGTGCTGCAGTATAAATAATATTTGAGGAAGTGTGTAACAAAAGAGCACACAGAGACTCTGAGTCTGTATTGTCAGGAAATTCAGGTTTACATGCAGCACGTCAGTGTCCAGTTTCTCTGTAGAGCATCTTCATGTAGCATCCAAAGACGGCAGTACAAATATAATGAACTTAATAGTCATGTCATGTCATGCTTCCCAGTTCTCTCATAAATTCAGGGATGATTTTCTATTAGGATTCTCATTCACAAAACTTTTCCAAAAACTCTTCATTTTTTTATTTTACGTTCAAACTTTAAAAAGAAATCCACAACCATCATCCATATTCAAACGAATCATCTGATGCTCTGCTGAAGGTTTCAGCTGATAGTCCATTTGCTGAAAATACACGAAAATGATCAATGCATGAGATGATTCTTTCACTCTTTTTAACATTTGAGTGCAGCATTTTCAGAAAAACAAACATCAATCAAACTTCCATACAAATCATTACAAAAAGAATGTGTGAACTGTAAATGTGAGCATCATCAAGTGTACTCTATCATGAAAAATGCCAACATCGTACCATAATGTGTACAAATCGTAGTCATCTCTACATGGGCCTCTCCAGTGTACTGAATAGGAAATATCTGCTGTTCCATGTCCCAGTTTCATTAACAGCAATTGTGCTTCCGACAAATCCTGATCTGTATCTTCCCTTATCATCTCTCTTAAATCCCTCTCTCTCTTTGGTCTGTCAGAGGAAGTCTTTTGACAGCGCTTCTCCAAAGTTGGGTGCAGCCATGAGAATAGCGATGGTACAGATGATGTTGAAAACACTGAATCCCACCAGGCACAGGCGGTCGATGACAGCTGCAGCAAACTGCCACTGCTCCGCCAAACTGAGCTGCCGGTCCTGCTCCTTAACACGTTCCACTAAAAACTGCACCTCCACCAGGAGAGCCTGCAGCTGGTTGTCCACGGCCACAGATCGGATCACACCGCTGTGGGTGTGTATAGCGGACAGTCTCCCCGCTCCGGTCCCGGCCTCTATGCCGCAGGGTCCAGAGGATGTGATTGAAGGGTCAGGATCCGGGGACAGTTGGTTTTCCTGTGGTGGGCTCCCAAACTTAGAAGATGGGAGGTGGTGATGGATAGGTGTGTCTACAGCTGTTCCTCCTGCTGCTGCTGCTCCCTCAGCTTCCCCTCCAACGGGTCCACTGTTAACCCTGCCATGACTTGTGGCTCTGCTTCTTTGAACTGGCTCCAGCTCTGTGGTTGTCTGGAAGCCCATGTAAACCAGGTGGCCGTTGGGTTGTGGATGTGGGTTGAAGCTGGGTTCTCTGTGGACTGGATTAGGGAGGATAACGACCTGAGAGTTGGGCCGGTGGGGCGTTGGGTGCGACAGAGGGTGGTTTAACTGAGCCAGGCTGGCCTGCAGGGAGTTGAGGCTGTGGGGGAGGATGGGGGGCACTGGTGTTGGGATGGTGGTGGTGGTAGCTGTAGTGGTAGGAGAGGACAGGGTCTTGCTCTGAGAGTCTGTCTGGGAGTTGGAAAGAGGCGGTTCTGCTCCCTCTCCTGGACGCTTCATCCGCAAGAACCAAGGAACCCACTGCAGCAGAACCAAGTGCACCTGAATCACAGAAACACACATGCAAAATTCCACTCATGAACACATATCAGATATTCAACCACAATTATTACCTTTAAATTCCCACATTAAACTTCTAACTTTAAAGGTCTAGTGTTTAGGATTAAATGCCATCTAGCGGTTGCAGATTGCAATCAACTGGCCAATGCAAAAACACGAAAACAGGATTGGCTTTATCTAGATCCAGTGTTTGGTTTGTCCATTCTGGAATGCTGTAGAAACAATATGGGAGACTCCGTTTAAGATGAGCTACCAAGCCCAGAGAAACAGCGCCTGGATTTGAGGCCAATTTTACATAGTGGCCAAAAGTGGAATTACATCATCTGGGTCCATCACGTGATGCCATGCAGCCCCAAAAGCTTTTTCCCCCAACACACTGTCATCCCAAGTCATCACCTATTGCAGATTTGGACTTCCGCATCTAAATATTACGCTTTAGGTATCATTCTGCGTCTGCTCTATAAATTCATTAAACCCTTACCAGCTGCGTTTCAAAATGATGCTGTCCTGCCTTGTTTCTTACACACATGACAGGTTCCTCCTGGATGCATTCTCAAGTGACACCGCCCCTGCCTGTATCAGACAGACATGGAAGCTGCAACACCCTGATTGGTTCTGCGCAGCTGCGTTCTCACCTGATGCCCTTCAGCAGCGTTTCATACACACACAAACAATACCTTTTGGCAGTGTGCTCTTAAGCAAAAAGCACTGACAAAGCGGCGCTATTTTATGAGTTTGAAATGAGAACGGGCCGTTTTCCTAGATTAACATTGAGAAAGATATCGTGATTTTACCCGATACATTTCAAAAGTCTAGGAGAGCCGCAAGATTAGATCATTTTAAACCCATGTTAGTTATTGGAGCACGTAAATTGAAGTTAGCGGTTCGGTCAGCTGAAGTTGGATACTCGAGCGCCCTCTGCCGTGCTTGGCTCTTTTAAGTCTCCAGTGGACATGCTGTATGGACCCCATAATGCAGAAGATCAAGGACATTTTAATACCACGGAAATAAGAGCCTTTTTTGTTTCATGTGCCACTCGATAACTTTTACAGAAACGAACGGGGCCCACCTCCAATGCTGTATCCACGTCTCTTAGTATATCCATTGGACCCGTTCTGTATGTAGATGTAAATAGCTCACTTTAAGGTTACGCAATCACAGCAATTCTTTTTTTCAGGTGATTATACACAAAGGAAAACATAGTGAAGCACAGCACAAGCATAGTGAATATTATATTCAATTTCTGCAAATATGTCCCCCCTAAATCCTGCACAGTGGACCTTTAAATTCAGTTTAACATTTTATCCCAGTATGAACTTTCATTATCGTGTCACTAAGCTTATTTAGTCTTGTTAGGAGCTTTTCAAAGATTTGACCTACTTGCTTTTAAAGAAACTGAAAATCTCACACAAGCCTATATTTCGTCACATAATAGCAATGCGCTTTTCACCTGCCTTGATCAAATATTCTTAGACAGGCTATAGAACTCAGCCCTGAGGCGTTAACTACAACTAGAGATGAAATACTACTACATCTGTTTTTGCTTCTCTACACTGGCTTTATGTTGGATTTTGAATTGATTTAAAACTTTTACTTTTAAATTTCAAAGCATTGCATGATGAAGTCCTTATGAGCCTTCATATAATGAGATCCTGGAGCAGTGGCCCCAGAGTCAAAGATAAACACCAGGGGTGATTAAGCTTTTTCTGTTAAAGCCCCAAAACTCTGGAGCAATCTGCTCGAGAAGATTTGCTTTGTTGAATATGTGCCTTCCGTTAAAGGTCGAGTGTGTATGGTTTAGGAGGATATACTGGCAGAAATTGAATATAATAAGTATGTTTTGTTCAGTGTATAATGTCGTGAAAAAAGGAATCATAGTTTTTTTCGTTACCTTAGAATGAGTCATTTTATATCTACATATCTTATGGTGTCCTCTCCACAGAGTTCACCATGTTTGTACAGGTGCCTAGAACAGACAAACCAAACACTGGCTCTAGACAGGGTCATTTGGGCTTTCGTATTTTCGCACTGTAGTAAGCAGCTGAATCCAATCTGCAATCGTCACCACTAGATGCCACTAAATCCTTCACACTAGTCTTTTAAACATCACTTAAAACACATTTTTAGCCTTATCCAGTTGTTTCTAACCACTGTGTTAGAAGAAATAAATGGTTAACAGCATATGTAGGGAGCAGACTTTATTTTTAAATCTGATTTTACCCAATCACCCACATCCCACATCACTCGCGACTCCTTCCCGCCCTTCCCTCTTACTTCCCTGCAACATCCCACCCGTCTAAACCTCACACCAGTCCTTCCCATCCACAAGAACCTTGAGGGACAAAACAAACATCACTTGAATGTAAGCATAGGACATGCACACATGTAATTAATGTGCAATAACTTAAAATGAAATCAAGGCATTAATTGAAATAAATGAGTATGAAAAAATAGTAATAAAAATAATAATAATAATAATAATAATGAAAACATATATTTATAAATGAATTAAAAAAACAAAAACAAAAAGTTCATTTGTTTTAATTAAGCAATCTTTTTAGTGTTTCATATTGTATTTTGTTGTACAATTTGTTTTTTGTTTGTTTCATTGTAAAGTATTAATAACACTGTCCTTGATATTGTGTACAGGAGTGCTCCAGGATTTAAGTATATTATCTTAATTATTAAAAACTCACCCAGCGTGGCATATGCCCACTGTTTGGATTGTGGTGATGGAACTGGAGGACAATGACCGTGGCCACTACAGACATCCCGACAATCACCATGGTGCTGGCAAAGTACTGACCTGAGACAGGAGGAAGTGGAGCACATTTTACCCATGAGGCTGCTGACAATCTACAATGAACACATGTCTACATGTGCCTACAGAAAAAGACACTGACCTATCAGAGGTACTGAATCTGAAGTGGCGGGCATAATCTCTGCAACCATCAGCATGAAGACTGTCAGAGAAAGCAGAACCGTGATGCCTGGAGGCAGAAACAGGACACCAGGGATTAGTGGGTTGCAGAGAAAGAGAAGAAAGAGTCTTTAAAAGAAGAGAGTATGCCAGTCCCCTTATTGGAACAGTATATTTGGTATGGTGCACTTGAGCCGTCCCAATCGTACATCTCTCTGACACGCAGCAGAAAACTCATTCGATTTTAGTCTTTCTCATCTTCCTCTTGCCTTTTCCGTCTTTGTCTCCTCTCTGTCTCTATATCTCAGCCCTCCTGACACCGAACCAAAGCTCATGCATAGCTGATTGAAGGTTTTCCAATAATGTTAACAGAGAGAGAAAGTCAAGAAGAGTGAAACAAGCCCAAGCTCTCACCAGGAAGAAGTGAAGAATATAGAGCAAGAAATGTTATTTCTTTCAGATTCAGATCTTGTTTTCCATATCTCATATTTTCTCAACCTTTCTTATTGTAACAGCATCCCTCGCCCCTGTTCCTCTCCACCCTTATCTTATTACTATTCCTCACCCAGGCTGATTTTCTCCCCCGAGTTGGCAGGGAGCAGGAACACCACCAGGGTCATGGAGGAGAGGAGCACACAGGGGATGAGGAGGTTGAGAGCGTAAAACAAGGTCCTCCTTCGTAAGGTCACTACAAAGGTAACATCGGGGTAGGGCTCAGCACAGCAGTCGTAGAAAACTTCGTGACGACCTCCGGGGACCTCTGAGGACACAGACGCAGGTGCAGCAACGACGGCATAATAATGCAGAACACATCAGTGAGGATTGAGAAAACTAGAAAATAACACATAAATGGGTTGTATAGTGCTGTGAAATGAGTCTGAAAAGACCATAAAAAGATATAATTGAGCACAGCTGAAGCAGAGTGTAGAAGAAAAGATCTGATTTCATGAAAATTAAGGACGGTGTCTGCAGAATATGTCGTTTATATATTACTAAGTAGTTGTATTTCTTCTCGATGAAATGTTCACGAGGCATACTCCAACTTCCCCTACTAAAATCTAATTACACTGCAGGACTCCATGGTGGTAATGTAAGCACTGTTACTAAGCAACACTGTTTGTCTTCCAGGGCCTTGACAGCCTGTCTCACCCAGTAGATCCCACTCTCCGTTGGGCATGTATCCTGACACGTCTGCATCCTTCATCTGGATGTCCAGCAGCCAGCCATCAAATGTCCAGGAGCCAAACTTGAGTTCACAGCGCTGGATGTCAAATGGAAACCATCGCACATCCACGTTACAGGTGCTGACAAATATTCCTTGAAAAAAAGTAAAAAGGTTACAGTAAAATGGGGAAAAATATGTTTTTGGTGCAGCCACCTGGGACTAAGGGTGGAGGAAAATTTTAGATTGCCGTAAAATTTCTTAGGATGAATTTGCTGCAGAGAGAGTAATATTGCATGCACGCAGAATGACTGAAGACATTTTTCTTTGAGGACAAAATGCTGATACATAAAAACTTACCTGGAGGTAGATACTCACAGAAGCCACTGGAGTTAACCAGCACATTGGTCTTAAAGGTGGCGTCAAACTTATCGTGAGCACTGGGGCATAAAAAACACAGTGAGGAGATATTTCAGAGCTCAGCTGCAACACTATGCGTGTATATGCTGCACTTACCTGTTATAAAGCAATATGTCAGGTGTCCAGACCTGATCGGGGGTGAAACGGAGGTTTTTAACTCCAGGATACTCTGACTGGTTCCACTGCAGGTAGTGGTCATACCACTGCTGGGAGACACAAGTACAACACTGGTTTTACATATAAACAAAAGTGTTACGAAATACATGGACACACATAGACAAGACACACTATCTTATTCTGATTTTCAATATTGTTATTTATAATTTCAGTCTACACATAACATGTTTTTTTTTATGTCTGTCCATCCACTATTGCTCTTCATTTGAGGAATTTTTGGGCATTTTTTTCTTATTCAAGTCAAGGGTTTAAGGATAGAAGATGTATGCCGTACAGATTTTATGGCTACAATTATTTTTGACACATATTGTGATCAATATGGTTACGATTTTAGTGGGAATAACAATTTTTGCATTACATTTAATTGAAAAAAAGCATGATGTGATTTTGTTAGGGTCTATACCAAAAAAGCGTGTGCCCTTACATTTGGAAAATGATTTGTAGGCTGCAATGCCTTATTTATCTTAGTATGTTGTAACATAATACCCTTATCAAAAAATTGATTATTAAGCCCTTTTCATTTTGGGATATATAAATAACATTGACCTGAAAGAGACAACTAGCTGGTTCTACGCTTTTGGTATTTGTAACCAGGCCATGTTTTTAAGTCCAATTGAATTTCACCTTAGAGATTTGTAAAGAAATTATTCTTCTGTTCTTTTATGTTTTGGACAGAAAAATGGAGGAATCTGCACGCAGGTCCAAATTACATCAGATATCACCCTGCTGATGTGCCCATTCTCACAACACTGAAGCCCAACCAGCATCTGGGAGGGAACTGTGTAACTGATTTTGCAGGTAATGGGGGGCATAAAAAAAAAAAGATTTTAGCAACTCGGATCACACAGTGACGTTTCAAAGCCTAGGTGTCTGAAGCTTCAGCCTCAAATGTTCTATAAATTGTCCTGAACTTGTAATCTGTCATTCCATTCATATTTGTACCTGTATAAATGAACATAAATTGATACATGTAAGTTTTTTCCAACTCTAGTAAATCATTTTTAATAACAGCAGCAAAGTATTCTGTTTTTCCTCAGTACTATTGATGACTAATAATTTAAACATCAAAATTTGTCATTTTTCTGGAAAGAGAAAAACAAATTTTTAAGGGTAAATAGGGTGCTAAAGTGCATAAGAAAAGCATTAAGGCAGAGCTTGTTCATAAAAAAAGATTCCTGGGGGATGGTCCATCTAGACCCCCCTACAGAGGTCTAAGCTGAGCCCCCAACGTCAAATCCTAGAAACACCCCATCATTAATATAACATCATTTAAAATATTTATTATACTCACCATCTGCAGCCAGGCGTTCGTGGTGAGGATCTGATTCTTTTCATCCTTGCATAACACAAAACATATAGGACAAGAGGTGATTTAATGATTGTAAGCATCGTCTCATACTTAACCATGTCTGTCTCCAAACAGTTCCAGCACAGTGAGAGAGACACAGAGATCCCTCTGATGTAATCCCAATTTAGATGATGGGAGACAAAATCCACAGTCATCATTTTGTGTAAAAATGCATCAAAGCTAATATACGGCTTCAGCAGTCTGAAAAATCAAGTTCTTCCGAACTAACAACCTTTCATGAATTCCCTCAGTGTTCTCCTATCCCCCCGCAGTCGCTCAACAAGAACACACTTTCCAAAAAAACACATGCTTACATTATTTCAATTTTGGGAGATAAACATTTGATTATTTTTTTTTAAATTCAGAGTGATGAGGCCTCAATAGCTTTGGCTGAACTTTATAATGCATTTTTACATTGGAATTACATTAATGGGAGATGTTTAAATGTATTGTTTGGATGTATTATTGTGTTTTTTTTGTGTAATTGTGCCGTGCATACCACATCCATGACCTGTATTAGAGTAAAGGAGAACTGGACAGTGAGAGTCTGAGAGTCATTGGCGACCGGTCTCTCCATGGGGTTGTAGTCCCGCAGCAGCTCCCTGAGCAGAAAGCGCTGGTGAGGACCCTGCACTGATACTGAATAGGGGAGGGGAGTTCAATGGAGGGGAGAGGATGAGATGAAAAAAAATGGGAGAGTCAGATCACAAAAGAGGAGCAAGAGAAAAAGTGACTGTTACAAAGAGAAAGCTGTGCCACGGAGGACGAGGAGAATGCACTGAAGAGAGAGCAATAGCAGAAAAACGGTGCGATTACAATGATTGATGGATTGTTTGGGGGAAAGTGGTGTAGAAATTGAAGGCCAGGTGAATGAAAAAGAGAAGGAGAAACAAACTAACACAGGGAAAGCAGTCATGCTCCAATGGAGATAAAAGAGAGTGTGGGCTTTTAGTGGTGTGAGAAAACGTAGTGTTTTAAGTAGTGCCGAACCTAGCGCATTTTAGGCTTTAGGCAAACTTCCACCCACTCCAACACCAGCCTCCACAAATTTGCAAATTTCATCTTCTTTTTACTTTGTCCTGCACATTTGATGGCTTTTTCCTTTCCATTTTTTCTAACTAATCCTAATCCCTTCATACTTTCCACATCCCTGTGTCTGCGATGGTCCACTTTGGTCTGCGTGATGTAAATGTCATCACCCGCCCAGGTCCACAAGAGTCCGCACGCACCCCTATACCAGACATGCATGCCTCCCATGTTTTGTGATCTCGCAGACTGTACTTACAGGAAGTATGTACGCTACAAAGGGACATGTGGTTAGGTTTATGCAACAGAAACATGTGGTTAGGTTCAGGAAAAAAAATCATGGTTCGGCTCAACATTCATACAGGAAGCACATGCTGGGCTCCCAGATTAAAGTCCAGGGTTTGTTGGACCAATGTAACTCCCCTTCCACCTGCCCTATAAGCACCTTTGAGCTCCTCATATCACGTCATTACCAGTAGCGTTTCAACATGATGCCATCTAATGGTGCATCATATGACCGCAACAGGTTCAGTCCAGCCACGTTATCAACTGACACCATCTATCAGCGTGTCATACTGCCAAGTGCCATTCGGCCAAGCAGTGGCACATCATAACATCATGAAAGGTTTCGGCCTGGCGGCATAATATACCGCCACGAAAGTTAGCTTTTGGTGTCCAAAACGTCCACCAAAATCACTGAGGGGTAGTATTTGACAACTTCAGAATGAAAAAGAGCTCGACTGACTATTTTTTTAAGTTTATTTTATTTTGTTCTATTTTATTTTATTTTTATTTTCATTTTATTTTTCTGGCCTATAGGCTGATCCACCACTGGTTTTAAGCACACAGGACAAACGATGAAAATGTGTGGGAGAGAAAGAGGGGGAAGTAGGCAGGAAACCAGAGAGCAAGAACCCTGTTCCACCTAATCAATTACGTCTCTGATTGATCACCAGCAGACGGTCCGAGTCTTTCCCACCGCTGTAAAAATGTCACTTTCATTTCACGCAGGAAATAGTGAGGCCATTAAACACTGAAACACCCCAGACAGATACACACTGCACTCACGACGATGAGAGCAGGGAACTGTCTCTCTCTTCGCCCTATAACTCCTCCACAAGGCTTCGATTCACTTCAGATTCATTCTCCACAAGGCAATCACTTTGATGTGGAGGGAGCTATTATTGGTGGACAGAGGAGGCACACTGAATAAGATGAAAAAGTAATAAACACTTTAAACAGCTGTGCTGTGCCTGTCCTGCAGGAAAACAGTTTATAAAAACAACATGCAGTGCTAAAGGTCGAAGATTAATGCACTTACTACTTAGTGTCAAATCTATATTCATTTACTAGACCTTAATTAATATCAATATGTCTCCACAGATGGTATGACTGTAATTCAAATTAATAGTTCCAAGTGTCCATAATCTCCAGTCGTAGTAAATTATATACCAGTTGCCCCATAATCACCCTTTTTTTTTCTCTCAGCATATCTATCTATCTATTTGTCTTATCACAAAAATGCACAGCTCAGCTTTGTATTCTGCAGTAAAGATGATTAAATTTCACTCTATTGCCTGCTCATTATATAAAAAAAAAAAAAACAACAAAAAAAATTTCTTTCAGTCTGGCTGCACACCATCAGACTCTCTGCCGGTGTTTGAAATGAGCTGCTGAGTGCACAGATATCAGAAACAGACATGCACACACACACACACACACACACACACACACACTCTGCACAGCAGAAACAAAAAAACACACACACACTAGTTCGAGCATCACTCAAAGCACCGATGAAAGTCACTCACCCCGGAGCAGAGTCGCAAGTATCAACAGCCAAAGAGCCACAGCCTGCCACATACTGCATTCCTCTGTATAAACAGAGAAAGAGTGGAAGGGGGAGAAGATGAGGGAGGATGGAAATAAAGGGAGAGAGAGAGAGAGAGCAGGGTCTGAAGAGGTTGTACAAAACAAGTGGAGAGAGTGTGATACCGGCAGTGGCAGAGAAGGGAGAGGAGGGGAAAGGGAGAGTAAGAGAGCGCAGGAGTGAGGGAGAGATGCAGTGAAACCAGTACTCCTCTGAAGAGGGAGAAGCCGTGTGTCGGAGTCTGTCAGATACTGAGAGCTGGGCATTCCCAGACCAGCAGCTCAAACCTCACCCTTCATGCCTCTCTGCGCATCAATTCATGCAGACTCTCTGATATGCACTCATCTGTCATCACATCACTTATCTGTCATTTCACCACTGACTTGCTCTGTGTTTTTTTGCCCCTTGGTGTTTGTAAAGATCTCAAGGGGGACTTTGCATTTTTGGGAGTCCAGTGTCTTTATCTAAAAGCTTAGCAAGCACACACAGGGAGTATGTGTAAACACACTACAGGGAAACATCAAACATTTTGAAATCAGCCAAGTGACAGTTGTAAGTTATTATTACATTGTGTTATTTTTCTCATTTACACCAGCCAGCAATGTTTAAAACCTTTTTAACTGGGAGAATCAGGCATCAGTACATTCACAGAGTGATGGTGACACCCACTGGATGTGTTAGTGAAATGCAACTCTTGACAGATATAATCTGTGGTTTCTCAAAGGCTCTCTGCAAAACACATTTATTGTGAGTCACAAGATCTACAAAAATTCCTCAACATTTCTCCTCCCTTTAATACATATTTGTTATGTTATAGTATTTTTATATGATTTTTTCATATTTTATTTTAAATGTTGATATCTTATTCTGATTCTGACAACTAAATGTATCCTATAAATATATATATATACAATATTTATATATATATATATATATATATATATATATATATATATATAATATTTTTGGTTTTATTTTATATTTTTACTTTTTTTCATACTTTGGATATCTATATTTATATCTAAAAAATAAGAAATTGCCTTCATAAACTACTTTCCAAAAGTAAAAAAAAGTGTAATAAAATTAATCAAAACTATTAATTTATGCAAATCTTATGCATAGCAATAAAGTTTTCTGAATCTAAATCTTAATCCTCTACTTGTGTGCATAATTGTGTCTATTTTATTGTTTTTATTGCTTTTCATTGTTATTATTATTTTAGCATGCTGTGAGAAATTATTTGCATTTGTAAATATTTATATTGAGTGTTGAATGTTTGTATTCACTGCATGTACTATTTAACCGTTTATAAAACACACACACACACACACACACACACACACACTACAGCAGTATCACTATGAAATTAAAAAAAAAATAGTGCATGTCTCTCTGTCAAGATATCCAACCCGAGATGCCAAAAGCGTGCAAAGGACACATGCGAAAAATAGTCGAACCTTGCCCATACGCCTGAGTCACCCACATGCGACACACAACCGGTTACGTCGGTCGCAATGGATAAACGTCACTTCTTGGCGCACCAGTTCTTTCTTTGATTGTTTGTATCACCGCATTAAAAACACACCAACAAGAGCCGCTGAGGCGAAACACTGCGAGTCAAGGTAAACAGCTTACGCCATTAAGCTTCTTTAAATAATCCATATAGCTTGTGCGGAGTGTAGTGTGAGTGTTTCGCGTTAGCGGGCAGTAAAGCGGCTGTGCTGCAGGCGGCAGTCTGAAATGGTGCAGTGCCAGTGCGGTGCACCGCTGCCAGTGAGCAGCTAGCAGGCGAGCTAACGTTAGCTGGAGGAGGACCGATGTTCAGTTAGCTGCCGATGCCCGCTGCTGAACATCTTTAACGGCTTTACCGCAACACATCCAGAGAGGTAAAAGTCTGAACACTCGCGTCTCTGTGGTTTTAGGAAAAAAAAAATTAAAGCAACACGTATAACCTGTAGCTGTTAAAGTTTGAGCTTCAAAGTGTACAACGAGAGCAAAAGCAACGGTCAACAAACATTGACCTGGACATTTAACGTCCTAAAATGATATTAGCCTTTTTTAAAATGGGTTATAGTGTATACATTTATTTTGAGGCGCACAAATCCCGATAATAAATGTATTCACGGCTTTAAATAGCTAGATGTAACTTGTATGAGGAAGGTTATGTTCAGGAGACGTTGTCGATGAGTTTCTGTCGTTTTGTTTTGTTTACTTTTGTGTTAAACTGAAACTTTCTGTGAAACTGTGTGACAGCAGTTTTTATACGACGCTAAATGGCCAAATAGTTTTAGGAATATTTACTATGTATCAAGAGTTTTTGTACATGTGTACTAGAACTGAAACACACACTAAATTTATTTAAACATATTAACTGATTTATTATTAAATGTGCTAATATTTGCAGAGTTTGGGCCATTTACAGATACTTTTCTAAAAGCTTTATTGTACCATGTTCAATTGAGAAAATTTACTTAGACAAATTTTAATTGTTATACAGTTAAACACATTCTTACCTGCATCTTGTTTAATCTGTATATCTTTGATTTTTTTTTTCTGGTATATCTTTGACTTTTGTATTTAAAACCTGTACATTTTTTCTTCTTCTTTGATACATGCCTATTTTTGCACTCTTGTATATTTTATATTTTATATTTTGTATATATTGATATTTTTATATAGTTTTTCTGTACACACGGCTGCTGTGACAAGTTAATTTCCCACAAGTGGGATAAATAAACGTGTCTAAGTCTAAGTCTAAAACAAAAAAGACAAAATAATACAGAACAAACGAGTATAATTTAAACAACTTTAAATAGTTTCTATTGTTTTCATGCTTTGGTATTTTTTAGTTAATTTGACTTTGGTGGAGTCATATCTTTCCATGAGTGAAAGCCTTACTGCTTTCTGGGTTTAACCGGATGAATGAATACAACAATGTTACTATGTTATTCTTTTTAGGCACAACATGTGCCTGTGTTACTCTTGTTTTTGATAGTGACCTTCACCTTATAGTACTCTTACGCTGTTTTCACCCTTCTATCACAATCTCGTAACAAGATCTCAGCGTTTTCCAGCGATATTTGTATCTCCCAAAATGTATTACATTACTACCAGTCTCCACCATTCTCTCCCCTCCGTTTTATTTTTAATGTGAGAATCTGATCTGAGCATGTCATGTCTCCTCTGTGTACTGTAGAGCTCACTGCATGCATCCAAGAGAGGATGTCCTTGTAGCTCTACAATAACACATTGATTGTTTGAGGCGGACCGCAGAGTGACCTCTTCAAGCATGAATCACAGAATAGCTCTACTTTTATTAACGTATTATACGTTAGAGACACGTGTCTGTCTGTGCACCAGTCTGTGTGTCCGCCCTCGGTGTGTCTCTGTTGGTCACGTGATCGACAATAGAAACCTAACTTATCCACAGAAATGAAATCGAAACTTAATATGTGTCTTTTAGTCTCTGTTTCCTTTTACTGAAACGCAGTGGATTTTCCCTCAACTTTAGTTGTGCAAAAGTTAGCAACGCATTATCACAGCATTTATAAACGAGCGACATTACTGCTGTTTTCATTTGTGGAGCCTCCAGAGAAGACATCGCTCATCCAAAACGGAAGACCCTGCGCGCTGGAAAGAAACATTTTTGCAGTTTCACAGATTACAATAACATCTACAACCGGTTTCTCGCCTGCTTTGCGCATTGCTTTGTGCATTCAGAGTCGTTATACTTGTAATTTTCTAGTTATCTGATCAAGAGGCTACAGGATCAGCAACGTTAAAACTCTTCTTTTTTCATCGCTGCTTCTGTCATTTCATCTACTGTTGGTGAGAACTGCAATACAGCCTCCGGCGGCCTTGTAGTAGCAATACATGTGGTGTGTTGCCTGCACATGTCCAGATGCAGTACTGTGCAAAAGTCTTAGGATACCTTAAACTTTCTTGTTTTTAGAAAAGTTATAATGATCATAGTTATTTAATTCTGAGAAGTCTCTCAATTAAAATACAACCACAACATAGAGGAAATATGCATAGAGTGTTAAAAACGCAGATATTTCAGAATAGAACAATTTCAACAGGCAAAAGTTGCAAGTGCTTAGTGTGACCTCTGTTTCCGTCTAGCATGTCTTGAACAGTCTTGGGCAGACAATATGAGATTGACAATATAATTTTCTGGTGTATTACATCAGGTTGCATTCAAGGCATGTTCAAAGCTCAATATTGATTGTTTGAGCTCCCTTTTGTTATCGTTGTATGATTCCATGTTTCAAACTAAATATTGATTTCAGTCTGAAGATGCTATTTTCTTCTTAATTTTTTTGGTGTTGTACGCGTTCTCTGTATTCTTTTGTATCCTAATAAAGAGGCTGAGATATAAATATATATCTGCTTGTTACAACTTTGCTAAAACAACAAATACATGGTGGTTTAGACTTTGCACAGTACTGTATTTGCAACAAATCTGTAGCATGTTTCATTTCTGCACTGCGAAGTTGACACGGAGGTCTCAGGAATGGAGGAAAGGGTCACACTGAAGACCAGACTGTGCATCAGTGGTACTGAGTTGTGTCTTGACATAACAGCATGAAGTGTGCAAAAGAGTTGATTCATCAGTCGTCATATGGGTTGTCTTGCCCGTGCTTCTCCTCAGGCTCGAAGCGGAGAGGAGCATAATGACAGTGGCTTCTAAAAAACACAGAGTTGTTATTTTGGCTGTCAACTGTTGCCTTGCATCAGGGTCAAGATGAGTCAGCTCCAGCCCCGTTTGGCCCCTGGGCTGCCGGCCCTGTCGGCCCCTATTACTGTGATGAACCAACACTGTGGTGTTCTCTATTAATGTGGCGGCGTTCAGGCCTGGTCAGCTCTATGTGACAGACCAGTGCTGCTGACTGGGCCAGAGGGGATGAAACCTGACTCAGTATTGGGTGTCTCCTTGTTGTCAGTCTCACTGATATAGACATTATTGAGTGTTGTCAGATATGACACTTGAGGCTGAATCGATGTTTGTTTTACTAAAGAAGGATATTGGAATTCTGGATTATGCAGTTCAGGATCTATATTTCTACTAATTGAATGTTTTCATGTGTGTTTTTATTTTATTTTTTTTAAGGGGGGTGGAATAAAACCAGCTCTGCAAATCCTCATCTTGATAGTCAGGACTGTCAGTTAGCAACTGCATGCTTTTCTGTCCACAGCTCTTCACTGACAGGCAGCGCTTTACGTTCTTGTGCCCTTGGAGCTGTCCTTTTTGTCTGCATCAGTGTCTCACTTTTCCTCTCCGCTATGGATCCAGATCCAGCAATAATTTGTAAGGCCAGAAATAAAACAGAATAGTCACAAGAAGGTCTGAATTATTAATCACCATCCTTTTACCTTGGGATTAAGTTTCAGTGTGACTGGGAGAGACAGTATGTCACCCTGCAGTATCCTTGTAGACAGGCTACGGTATAATCTGATGATATACAGAGCAACGTCAACAGCGCTGGTGTACATAAGAGCTTATTCTCTGCACATAATCTTCTTTTTTTTTCATAATACCCAGAAATTCATTTGCCACTGTATATTTTGTACTGCATTTCAAGATGGCAAGAGTTTAGGATCATGTTAAAAGTGTGTCCTTGAAGCTGGTACAGATTCACTGACTTATCCAAGGGCGCTTTAGCAGGTTGGAGATTTGCCAGCAGGGTCCAAACTTGTGTTTTTTGCTGGAATGACAGTTTCTCTTGTCCTCCATGCTGCTGCTCATTTTCACACCGTTCAACTATCTTAACTGTTATTTATGTCTCCTCATTAATATTCCCCTGACATTGTCCTTTGTTTGAATTTCAGGCACTCCCAGTGTGCACTTGACCTGGCCTGACATTTCACCAGGGTCTGCTTTGTGCTAGAGGACGTACACTCATACAGAAGCTGCACATCAAGCTGCACCGGCCCCCTTTACGCCCCACCCCTGCGCTATGAGCAGAGGTAGAGGAGGGCCTTATAAAGAACACTACTACAGGCATCCACCACCTGATTTCCAGGCCGAAGAGAATTACTTCAGACCTGGCGCGGCCTCTTTCTACCCTAGAGGTGGCCCACAGCTGACCCCGTATTCGGGTTACTACAACAGTTCTCCCCGTCCCGTAGTGCCTATACAGCGGCCTCCAGCTCCTCCAGTCATCCCCTCTGCTCCACCATTATCAAAGCACAATATAACCGGCCCCAAATTAGAGGCTTTGAACAGCTCACATAGTCGGGACTACAGCCCTAGTCCTGCTCCCAATTCCTTTCAGTACCAACAGGCCGAGTTTCTGAGAGGACTGAGCTCCGAGGCGCCACAGTTCAGAACCAGTCTACGTGGAGGGGGAGTGGTACCCGACAGGTTGCCTGGTTCCTCATACCAGCCCAAACCAGGCTACAGTAGATACTCGCACCCCAACAACAGCCCAAGGGGTAGAGGGGGGTACAGTCAGGAGCTGGGTTTTGTATACCCAGGAGCCCCGCGAGGTGCCCCAGGTCCTCGACACCTGAATCCACACCAAGGCACAGGCCACAACCAATACTCCAACAATCAATGGCGTGGTCAGACGAACTCTGTGTGTAATAAATTTCAGAATTTGTCCCTTTATCGAGACAGGCCCAACAGAGGAGGAGAAAGGTTTGACAGACACTCTGCATCCAAAGCCTCCACAAAATCAACGGTTAAAGTTAACATCACTCTCACTCCTGAGATCCAGGATCAAGTTTACAGAGCTTTAGGTACGTTGAAGCCAAGTGAGAGTATCTCTGCAAGATTGTTGGGCAAAAAGCTGCATCTGCCCAAAAAGATCGTCAACCAGGCTCTCTACTTGTTGGAACGCTTGCAGAAAGCCTCCAAGCAAGGACTCCTCCCTCCCGTGTGGAGTCTTTACAGAGAAGCTCTCAGAGGCGAGGAAGATCAAAACTCCTCAGCACAAAGTCCACCTTCCCATCTGTGTGTCAGCCCAGGAGGACACACTTCAGAACCTGAAGCCAAGGTTGAGCTAAAAACAGAAACAGCTGAAAACAGGGGACAAGCCAAAGAAGAGGACTCTGACGCAGAATCCAGTTCTTCTTACTGCTCCTCTTCAGAGTCGTCTGACTCGGAAGATTCCCCGTCACCAGCAAAAAGTCAGTATCAGGAGAGACGAGACCCCAGCGCTACCAGCTCCCCTGATCCAGAACTTGCGCTTCCCATAATGGCAGAACAGAAGGAGCTAGTTCTGCAGTACCTCCTCGCGACAGGGGAGGCTACTGCTCTCGTCATAGCCAAAAATCTGGGACTTAGGAGTGCCAAGCAGGTCAACCCCACCCTCTACGCGATGGAGAAGCAGGGTGACGTCATTAAGAATGGTGAAGTTAACCCTCCGACGTGGGAGCTCTCCACCCACCGCAAAGAGAGGATGGAAAGGAGCCTTAAAGCTGCAAAGAGCCCCCGCGTTGAGGGGGAGTGGATGGGGGAGGAACCCAGTAGAGGTGAGCAGGGAGGAGCATCCAACTTCATGCCGTCATCTCCGCTTCCACCAATACCAGGCCTCGAGCCACTGCCGCTCCCAGAGGGTTGGATGCCAGAGCAAAGTCGCAGTGAATCGGTAAGTAAGATTTCTGTGCTTTGTATTTTTTTAATTTAATTTTAATTTTTATTTAATTTAGTTTATTATTTTGAGGCGAATACATTCATATGGATAAAGAATGACTATTTTCCACAATAGCAAAATTTAAGAGCTAAGATTTATTCATCTAAAGGTGAATTACATTTCATAACATAACTTGAAATAACACTGGAATTTGGTTGACCTGGATAGTTCGACAACGAGCAAAAACATTCTCAGCAATCAAAATATTTCCCACAGAATAATTCAGCACGGCCATTGCTAAGATTATAGGAATAGTTCAAGATTTTTATTTTTAGTGTTTATGCTAAGCTAACAGGTCAGGCAGTAGCCTTATATTTAAACTACTCTTTAAACCATTTCAAACTTGAGCAAATTGGCTTGATTTATTTCAGAGTTGTGAAAATGGCAATGAGCAACTTGATAAGAAATTTCTCCTGAATTATAAAGAAAGTATTAGTGTTATAAGAAAATTACCTGAGAAAAGTGTGTATATATATTTTTTTTTCTTTCTTAAGTATAATTTTAATTGTTTATGGTTTTCTGAACAATTTTCTATTGTGTATTGACAATTTATAATATTATCCCCCAGCTAATTTTCAGGGTTATTTCAGATCATTTCCTTGGACCTTTTACTAATCAATGTTACTCATTATTTTTTTTTCTCCATGTTTTCAAAAGAAATCTAACCAATTTTCTCAGGTTTCCCAATGTTGAAATGCTTGCAAAAGGCATCTGAACACAGTGCAAGAAAACTGATGTCGATATTGGTGTTAAGAATTTGAGTGAAAAAGTTGGATTCTTGCTAAAATATTGTCTTTATACTAGATGTTTTCAGCTAAGGTTACCTGCTGATGAGGTCTACCCTGATTTTATTAACACTTTTACCCCCGCTTTTCTCTTTCAAGGCCCAGTCCTCACTCCAGCCCCCCTTCCTTACTACATGCAAAGACGATGAAAACAACGAAGGAGAGTGGGCCACTGACGACATCCCAGAATTTCTCAACGCCATTCGCAGAGAAACAGATGCTGGGAAACTGGCAGCAGAGAAAGCCAACTCGGTGGGGACTGTAGCTGTGTCACTGGCTGCACCACCGCCCCAGAACCTGTGGGCCAAATTACAGGAGGTGAGGCTGAAGAACCCCGTCAGCGGCCTCATGGAGTACGCCCAGTATCTGGGCCAGAACTGTGAGTTCCTGCTCCTCGACCAGTCGGGACCCTCTCACGACCCAAGGTTAGTCAATAATCTACTCTGTTTGTTACTGTAAAGTTTTAATTGAGTAAAGTGAAAGAATCTGTGGTCATTGTCTGTGTAATCATGCTGTAATGTTGAGACCGAGCTGGGAATGCAGGGTCAGTACTGACTTTACAACCTGGATCAGGTATTGATTAGTCCACATTAAATACATTGTGGTTGTCAATGTCCTTATAATGGAAACCTTCGTTAAGGCATGATGAGGTACAAACTGTGCTTTTAGTGCTTCAGAAATGACCAAGTAAGTACAGTGTAGGGATGTCCCAGACTGATTTTTAAAGGTCGGTATTGTCGGTACTGTCCTAAATACCATTTTCTGGACTTCAGAGCTTCGGCACTGATCAACAGCAATAATCAATGTTTCGGTTGGCCGCTTGGGGGAGAGATATAAGATGTATTTCTCGCAAACATTGAAATGGTGTTCGTCCTCTGCAAAAAAGCAACAATGAATATCTGAATACCGAAGCAATTAACAAATTATGCAACACATATACACGACAGCAAAACTCAGTATGAGACTTTTTATTTTATTATTGTATTGTTATTATTGTAACAAAAGCCCCATGAGCAAAAAGCCAATAAGACCAATTTCTGAATGTGATCTACAAAGGATGTACAGAGGACGAAATTAAACACTCAGATTCAGGTAACTCAGGCTCCATCAAAGCAACTGGAGAAAACTCTTAATTAAAGGGAGATAAAAAATTGAGACAGCAACAAGGCCAAAAAGATTACAGAGAAGGTTTACTTTATTCTTTATCATTTTCTTAAAAGAACCCATTAAGGAATTGCTTGGATTCAGAGATTTTTTTTCTCTTCATGGAGCTATTAGATTGTCAAGCATGTACACTGGATTTTAATACCTTTAATGCACTTTAAGTGAGTATTGTGCTGTTGTATTATGTAGGAAGTGCTGGAGTGCTGGATTGCGACTTGGTATCTGCAGGTACTTATGCAGGTATCAAATGTGTCAGATTGGGGACAAAAAACTTGATAAGAAGTTAGTTTAATGTACACTCTAAATTTGGGGAAAAGAGAGCAGTAATTTGTATCAGCAGATGGTCTTAGTTGAGGTATCAGGAAAGAAAAAGTTGGATCAGTGCATCCGTAAATGTAACAAGTTTACAGACTTGGGCTGTTGAATTTCTGTCTGTTTCATTATATGATACGCATCATTTTTATTTTTCAATCCACATGGTTGTTACCTTCTGTAAAGCACCTTGAGACAAACCTATTGATTCAGACTCTGTGAGAAATAAATTTGCCTTAATGAAGACATATGATGCTGCCAATTAAGGATGAAAATTATACTGCTTGTAATGCAACACAGAAGTCTTTGAAAATTGTAGCTGCTCATTTATTCATGTATTGACCGTGTCTCACGTTTATTTTCTCTCTGTCAGATTTCGTATGCAGGTGATGCTCAACGGGAGGCTGTTTCCTGTAGCAGAAGCTTCCAGTAAGAAGGTTGCAAAAAAGGACGCCGCTGCGGCCACTCTGCGCATTCTCATCGGGGAGATGCAGGGAGGGTCGAGCACGGGAGACGAGGGAAACACTGCCAATGTGGACCAACCGATGGATCTGATGTCAGACTCCAGCGTAAGTTTTTGTTTGAAGGCGTGGAAATAAGCTACCCATTAGCCATCTAAAGACAGCCTAATGTGCTTTTAACACATAAGATTGGTCAGGCTTAAGACTAGAATTAAATTTAAGTAAGAAAAACACCACCAGAATAACCATCAGATATATTCAGTAAACAACATAAGTATTTCATTCCCGAATAGGAGTAGGAGGAAGTGTATACTTACCAAATCCTCCCCTTTTTTCTTTTTTAAAAAATGTTATCAACAAAACTAGTAAAACTAGTCTAGTGTTTGTTTGTTTCATATGTATTTTCAAAATTTGCACACAGTAAGTTATATATGGGAGTATAAAGGAACAGTTTAGGTCTGGTGTATAACAAAGTCTGATTCAGAAGGTCTTTGACTTTTTATAATATTGGAATTGACTTTTATATTGATATAATTTATGTGTAGTTCTCAGCATATTTTATTACCTGCAAATTTAATTTAATTCAATATCTGCAAATAATATTATTTTAGATCAGAGTATCAGAGTAGGAGGCCAACATTTTGTTGTGATTTTTTCGCAGTTTGAATAAATAAGTGGATAATTTATACAAAACTACAGTCGTAAAAAGCAGCTTAAATTGAAATATATTTTTTTGTCTACCAGGGTTCAACTGAAGGCACAGGTGGGATTTTTGGGTCTAGTAGTGTGGAAGGGATGGGGACAGTGGAGGGACCTCGCCAGCCGCTGTCCCGCTCTCTGCCTGGTGGGAAGAATCCGGTCTCTGTCCTGATGGAGTACAGCCAGCGCAGCGGGAACCCCATCGAATTCATCATCACTGGGCAGGCAGGCCCACCACATGACCCAAGGTAATGGCTCCTTCTCGTCTCTCTGAATCTATGCTTTTGGATGTTGATCTCCCCCACACTGCAAGTTTCTCCTTGGGGAGGCTGTTGATCAGCTATTTCTGTTCAATCTGTCCTCTGTAATGTAGTCATCTGACAAAGACACAATGCTGCCTCTGTCCATTCACTCTTTGCCTCTCTTTCTGTTTATGATGCACCCCTTCAGGCAACCGGCTGGTAGATACAATAAAAACTTTTGTGTTCTTAAGTCATTTTCTAAATATGCTGAGTGCATCTGTCCTAATCACTGGTACACCAGAGGCTCTACTGTGTTTTATCTTCTCATCTACATGTTAGAAATCAGAAGGCTGGAAAAGTAACTCAAAGTGTGATCTGAGTTGCAAAACCAGAAAAAAAAAATCTTTCCCTTTCCACCTTTCTAAAACATCTATGCCCTGTGTTCAGGTTCATGTACCGGGTGAAGGTTGGAGAGAGCTTGTTCGCAGAGGCCTCTGCTCCGAGCAAGAAGGCAGCCCGCCAGCTGGCAGCAGAGGAGGCCGTCAAAGAGTTAATGGCTGACGGGAGACTACAGCTCAACAAGGTGAGGAGTCGGAGGCAGAGAGTAACTTGTTTATTTTGGAGGAAAGAGAAGGGCTTTTCATATCCCCAAAATGAGCAGGGTCCCTGCATATCCTTGAAAAGTTGGAAAAGGCATTGAATTTATCAATCAAAAAACAAGGTTTTAATTGGTCTTGAATTAATTTTTCATGAGTATTAAAAGTGCTAAGAAACAAAAGGTATGATTTTATGAATATTTTTTTCTGATATTGAATTGTTAGATCTAAAAATAAAAGGTAACTTAAAAAAAAGAAAAATTCACAGAATACCATTTGCATTGCTGTAACCTAAAAGTTGTGTTTTATTTTAAAGTAAATATTTGGGCAGAAATTCTCCTTAACCTTAAGTATTTGGTGTCAGGTCTTTTTTTTTTTTTTTTTTTTTTTTTTGCATTGAAGAATCTTAAAAAATCTTAAATTCCACTCACTGTAAACGGTAGGAGCCCTGAATGAGTGTGATGCATTTTCAAAGAAGAGCAGATCAATCAGGCTGAAATAAATCATTTTGTTTCCTCTGTCCCATTGTTCTGCTCAATATCATTCACATCTTTTTTTTCTCTCCTACTCCCTTGCTCTTTTTTCCAGCCTCAGTTGCCCCTGGGCTCTTCTAGTGATAGCAATGGCAGCACTTCTGGGACTACTTGTCCCTCTTTGCCGCCTCTGACTGCAGATGAGTTGCGAGCAGCACACGAGGCAGGTGTTGGGGACCTCATTAACCACCTGAACAACAACGCAGTGTCAGGTCTGCTGGAGTACGCCAGAGCCCGCGGCTTTGCCGCTGAGATCAGACTGGTGGGGCAGTCGGGGCCTCCGCATGAACCGAAGTACGTGTGAACTGCAGTAATGCACATAAATACAAAATTACCACACTGGATAAAAAAAATCTCTTGCTGTCCAGGTTACCTTCAGCTTGGAAATATATGTTCTTTGTGTACTTCGGAAAAAAATCATTAGCATAGCATGAAAAGTTGAATTTTATGAATTGTTTTGTTTCTGATGTGTATAAAATCGCAGATCATGTTAGAGAAACCAACAAAAGTCATTATGTTTCCGAATTGGATGCTCAGCGCAGAGAATCCACTGAAATTTTTCTCTTAAATTATATTCATAGTGACATTAAAAAAAGTGTTTAAAAAGTCTCAAATATGACTTGCCTTGAGCTATAGGATTCCTGTGTATAAACATTTTTTAAGACAATAATGAAGGCCTTTTTTGCCTAATTTCTCAGGTTCTCTGTTGTTGAAGCAACATATGACATTCTGAGGAAAATGCTTAAATGGTTATTTTTGTTTCTTTCCCCAAATGTTTCCATTGAATCCTTTGTTCTCAAAGTGAGTAAGAAAACCCTGTTGATCCTCCTCCGATTACCTTTCTCTTTGCCCCTGCTCAGGTTCACCTACCAGGCCAAGCTTGGCGGGCGCTGGTTCCCTCCAGTGTGTGCGTCAAACAAGAAGCAAGGAAAACAGGAGGCAGCAGATGCTGCTCTGCGGGTTCTGATTGGAGAGGCAGAGAGGGCGGCCCGCACTGGAGAGCTCATCCCAGCTGAGGTACTTTTCAGTGGTTCACGCTTTCTACCATAAAACGTAAACCTTGTATGGATCAACAGGGGAATCAGGCAGGACACAACGCAACTGACTCACCTCCTCAGTGGAGCAAATCTGTTTCACTAAAAAATAACAACATTTGCACACTTAGGCCCTGAACAGACAGCATGTTTCTCAGGCTGTCTGGTTTGTTGTTGAAGCCTGGCTCCATCAAACAGAGCATTTTTGCAGTTTGCTTTTATATATTGTTGCTAGGCAACCACATAATCACCCATCCTTGTCTTAAGTGATCTTTTGCTGTGAGGTTAACTTACAGATGTGCACCTTAAAATTTGCATTATCTGGCTCTGATTGAGGTTTAGAGGCTGTTCCCAAATAGTGCATTATTCAAAGGGAAACAGAGATCCATGTGGCTGCATGTGACCCTCAGAAAGAGGAGAAATCACAGGGAGAAGCACCAGCTGGTCCAGGAACATCGCCTGGATGATGGTCAGTTCAAGACTTATTTTAGGATGATTCAGGAACAGTTTGACAATCTGCTGTCAATCATGGGACCTAATCGCGGTTGGTAATTAGAAATATGACTTGCAGGCTGCCGAGGGCAACGTTGAAAGTGAGTTAACATTGGTTTCACACGTACCATGTTGTCCACCTCACAATTCATCCGATTGGAAAATGAGAAAAACCGCCAATGACGCTTTTTCCACTTGGAGTTGAAACTTTTTCCAAGATGAGGCAATTAGGGCGCGACTACAAAAATGTGAGGTATAAAAAGCAAAAAAAACCCAATTCACACAGCAACACAAAAACAGTAAGCAAGACGCTTCATTCTCATTGAAAACCATTACAAAAGGCTGCCCGGGCTGCTAAAATGCGATCTGTTGGATCAGGACCTCAGAATAACGTGACCTCAGTTAAAGCACAACAAATGTTAAGTAATCTACACCCAGAGTCTATTAACTCCGTGCACTTCACAGTCACTGAATCAGTTCTCTTCACTAGGAGGCTTTAGCTTTGTAGCAGCTAGGGCTGGGCAATATGGCTTTAAAATATTCTCACAATATTTAAGGCTATATTGCAGTATTTATAAATGTCCTTTAAACTATTGTTAACCACTTAAATATAAAAAAAAATCAATGAACTACAAACAAGCTAAATGAAGTATAATAAAGTTAAATAAGTAGCTACTGTCAAATAAAGTTGAATACATTACATTTAATAAAGTACATTTAATAAAAAATGTAAGTGTTGTTGTAGGAGAGAGCAAGAGAACCCAAATGCCAGTGGCTTATAAAAACCCATGCAACTGTGAACATTCTTTATTTAACTGTTGAGTTTCTCGGCGTTGTAAATACTGTATATATTGTTTGTTTATGTCGTCCTCTGTGCTTATTTCCTTCATCTTCATCCTGCACGTTTTTGTACTTATTTATTAATATAGTTTATTTTGCAGTTATCTTGCTATTTTGCTATCCCTTTGCTGCTGCAATGTTGGAAATTTCCCCACTGTGGGACTAATAAAGGATTAACTTATCTTATCTTATCTTAAACAATGTGACAGTTTATACTCAATGTTCAAGATAAAGTCATTTTATACATTGCACGTGTGTGGAATCCATATAATCATTAAACATACACAAACCTTGATAATTTACTGTGGGAGTTATTCTGAGATGTATCATTGTGTTGCACAGTCAAATTAATTTCACATATCAAAAATTAACTAGTCCACTGTTCTGTATACATCTCTTTCTATCTAGCTCCCAGTGAGTGGCAGCACTTTGCACGACCAGATAGCGATGTTGAGTCACCAGCGGTTCAACGCCCTGACCACACGGATCCAGCACAGCCTCCTGGGACGCAAGATTCTGGCCACCATCGTCATGAGGAGAGGGGAGGGCCTGGGGACTGTTGTCAGCCTGGGAACTGGTATTTCCATTAACTTAAGCATATAACATATGAAGCAAGGGGAGGTGGTAACAACAGGGAGTATAAGAAAATGTGCACATTAAAATTCCATTGTCACTATATTTTTTTCCATGATTTGAGGAAGTTTTATGGTTTTTGTGCTCAGAGGCATGCACTGTCGGAAAGCTATAACAGAACTGGGTCACTGCAGAACCAAGAGGCGTTACATTGTCGTGTACTTTGACATTGAATGTGTCTCTCTTGTGTGTCTTTTTTCCTGTCAGGAAATCGCTGTGTTAAAGGGGAGGAACTGAGCCTTAAAGGGGATACTGTTAATGATTGCCACGCTGAAATCATCTCCAGAAGAGGATTTCTTCGGTAGAAACAGATCTTGTTCGTTATCAGTTTTTCTTAACACACTCTTCTCCAAGACCTAGCCTGCAAGTCTCGCTCCCTGTCTCCTTTCTTCTCAGGTTTCTGTATATGGAGCTGATCAAGCACTACGAAGGCACAGAAGACAGTATATTTGAGCCAGCGGAGAGAAACAAACTGCAAATCAAATCTGACATCACCTTTCACCTCTACATCAGGTGGGAGTGTCAGGTGTTTTCTTACTCTTCGTTCACCTCCCCTCCGTGTTCTCTTCTTTCAGTCCTGTCGTGTCCACCACTCAGATGCATCAATGTTTCATGTGTGGATCAAAGTGGTCCTCCTCTTCTTCTTTTTGTCCGCGTGTCATATCAATACATTACCTCTCGTCTTTCTCTCACATGCACAGCACGGCACCTTGTGGGGACGGTGCTCTGTTTGACAAGTCGTGCAGTGAATCAGGGGATGAAGTTGAGGGTCATCAGCCTCTGTTTGAGAACGCCAAGCAGGGGAAGCTCCGCACTAAAGTGGAGAACGGTGAGGAATGAGACGGACATTAATCTGTCTTCATAAATATCAGCGCAGTGCATGTTGGCAAATGATTCCACTCGCTGGTTTGAAAGCAAGACCTGTGACCTTTGTCTGTGTGTTGTTTGTGCCAGGTGAGGGCACCATCCCAGTGGAGTCAAGTGCAATTGTGCCCACCTGGGATGGCATCCAGCACGGGGAGAGGCTGCGAACCATGAGCTGCAGTGATAAAATCCTACGCTGGAACGTTTTGGGTCTGCAGGGGGCGCTGCTCACTCATTTCCTGAATCCCATCTACCTGAAGTCTATCACGCTTGGTAAAACATACTTTTGCAGGGTATAATGATAACAAATACTCATCAGGGTTCCTGTAGACCCTTCAGAAGTCTTATAAGGCATTGAAATCAGTTATCTAAAAATAAGGCATTAATTGCTGTCAAATTGACCTAAATTAACTACATTGACTTAAATGAATAATTAAAACCCTAACCCTAACCCTAACCCTAACCCTCAGATGTTGGAAGTAAGATTTAATTAATCTTTTTTTTTTTGGTGTTGCATTATAAAATATTAAAATAATTAGTAACATCTATTTACATTTTTCATTTTACTATTTTCATTTTTGTTGAATGATTTAATAAATTCCTTTTCTTAAACTCAGTGACAAGAATCCAAATAGTAGAATCTCGGATGCATATTTAGAAACTCAAAATATTTCCCATTTCTGTTGTTAAACTAAATACATACTTTTATGATGATATTATGTGTTTCACAAGGGTTGTTTTTTCAACATTTGACATAAATAATCCTACTTTTTCTTTTCAAAAGTATCTTTTATACTGCTATAAATATTTGGGCAAAATAAAATCCATCAATTTCTATTAATAGAAAATCGGTCTTAAACTCAGTTCTGTGGAATTAAAAAATCTCTTGAATTCTTAAATCTACCTTGACTTAAGCTGCAAAAACCCTGATTAATGTGAGTTAAAACTTTTGCACACCAAGTCTGCATTTTTCATCCAGAATTGTTGCACGTTTAGAAATAATTACAGCCAAATGTGTCAATCACATTTACAGTGTTAATTTTGGCAGCTATTTTGGATTTAGTCTTACTCTTGAGTCGACAATGTTAATTAGTTTCACTCCATTTTAATCATAAATATCCTTCACAGTTTAGTTGATGACAACTCAGAATGTTTTAGTCAAATTTAAGTCACTACTTTGAGTCAAAATGTTTGTTTCTCTTAAAACCAAGACCAGTTAGGTGAATACAGGTATCAGGTTGTATCGAGTGTGTGTATATTTCATTTAGGCATTCTCTACAACTACAGATCATTTCTACACATTTAAACTTGAATTTCTGTAGCAGAATTCTTGACAAGTTTAAAGGATAATTAAAGCACACAATCACTAATCATTATTTGAAAAGCTCAAAATCTCACTCTGAGACCATAAATAATTAATTTGAGACAACAAGACAACTATTTGTACCCAGATTCAATTTCTAAGAAGCAGAAAATAAACTTATTTCCACCTAAACTCTTTCCAAGTCTGCATCTGACTTCAAAACTTTGTCCATTATCAAAGTTTTTGAAACTTCCACAACAAAAAGAAGTTATCTATAAGGAAATGCATAACGGGAATGATGATGCTTTCAGCAGAGTGCAGTTTATAGCGACACGGTATCATTTTATAATTCAGGTAGCCACGGTGCCAAATGCAAGTCGTGGGCAGAGAGTTGCAATAGCCAGGAAGGTTGATCCGGTGGATAGAATCAAGCAAGAAAATGTGTCTTTACATTTGCCACGTATTGTAAATTTTTGCAACGGATGGAACAAATGAACACGTCAGACTCAGTGTGCAAGGCTTTGTTCGTAGTGATTTTTATTAAATGACGCACACAAAAAATATGGATTTGGTATGCAAAGGCCTGTAAAGTCAGTGACGTTGGATGTATTCCCACCTTTATGTTGTGTCTTGTTTTAAATTTTTGTCGGTGTCTTTATCAGGTTACCTGTACAGCCACGGGCACCTCACACGTGCTGTCTGCTGCCGACTGGCAAGAGATGGTGAAGCGTTCGCCCAAAGTCTCCCTCCTCCCTTCATGCTAAATCACCCTGAGGTAACCGCACAAGTTTTTGGCAATGTCGTATGTGGAGATTAATCAGAACTATTGAGGTCACTCTCACAAAATTAATCAATTAAGCTGCCAACACTCTATTTACGCCTGCACAACTGTTTCTTCATCGCTCGTCTTCTTTAAATTTAGCTCATCCATCAATTAAGAAAAAGCAGGTAGGTCACTCTCACACCGCCGGCCAAGATGCCTGTGAAATGCAGTAATTGGTGGTTAAGCATAATTCAGCTTGTTCCTTGTTTCATCCCTTTTTTGAACACTTTCTTGGCTTTCATTTACGCATTAGTGGAATTGGTTGAGTGTATCACCCCTAATCGACGCAGCCGTCACACTGACACATGCATTACACAACTAATTTCACACGCTCTGTTTGGAATTGCTGACTCACACTGAAGGGCTAAATTAGCCTGATTGAACAAAATATGGTCTCTCTCTCCATTTCCCTTCTCCCTGACCACCTGGTTGGCGTGTAGGTGGGCAGGGTGAGTGTGTACGACTCCACGCGGCACACAGGCAAGACCAAGGAGTCCAGTGTGAACTGGAGCTTTCCAGACCAGAACAGCGTAGAGGTGCTTGATGGGACCAAAGGCAAACTGGACGGGTATGTAACGAAGCCAAATTCCTGTCACTACTGGTGGCAACACACATTGTTCATTAATAGCTTTGGGTTGTTTAGTTTGTTACTGTCCACTTAATTCGTTATTTAAGCAGTGTCGTGCTGCTGTTCATTGTTTTTGTCTTTCTCTCGTGGGGAACGATAACTGTGTTAACCCACAACAGATTCAAGTCAATTCTTTGCTCAAACAGAGATCAATTTACCCACAAGCTGCTCAGTGTTCCTCCAAAATGCTTAGCAGGAATGCAATTTGTTTTTTCAACTTTATGAGTTATTGATCACTGTGTCGTGGAATAAACACCATATTATTGTGAGTAGACATCCCTGTAATTTGTCCGCAGAGGAACTGTTTTAAGCTATCACAATCAATTATTAATATCCAGTTTGTGTTAGTACTGTCTGCTCCAAATAAATAAGAAATATGAGAAGTGGCAAATAGGACTTTCTTAAAACATGGTATTTCACCAGGATGGACGTGGTTTTGCAGGACGCAGCAGGGCGCATTTTAGCGAGCTCTCAACCGTGCACCTTTTTGAAAATGCAAAACAAATAAAGATAAAAAATCCTTAATTAATTTGGTTTTAATAAAAAAGGAGAAGTTGGACTAGGTTGCAAAGTATGGTCTAGTTTTATTTCTAAACATTCAGGCAATTTCGACTGAATAATACACACAGACAAATAACATAGCTTACATAATATACAATTCATGTTCTCCTATAATTTGTATATTTGGTCTCACAATTAGTTGCATGGAAAAGGATGTTTAAAAAAGGATGTTGTCACAACAGTTAACACAAATTTAGCCAGTTCCTGCGCATTGTGGATTCCTGACCTTGCAATTTTGTCCGAGTGCAGTCCCACGCATAAAGTCACCAAACTCACATCCTTGTTTGTGGTTGTGAAGATGCAGTGATGTGCAACACGAACGTCTCACATTTACCAACAAAAATTACTGTTGTAGACTGTGCGAGGCAATTCCATGATGTCCTGAAAGAAAGCACGGGTAAACTGTTTTGTGTAATGTGCAGCGCTGAAGTGGAATACAAACAACACGGCTTGAAAAGTATTTTTCAGCACAAGACACAACAAAATACGAAACAAATGACCAGGATAGAAACTCTTGCATCAGATCTATTGCACATGCTAAAAGAATCGTAATAACGTGAAAAGTGCAATTTTGTTATTATTAACACTGAAACAAGTTGCCTTCAGTTTTTAATGAGTTATGCCAAAAAAGCAACATTTTTGCTATTTTACTTGCTTCCACAATTTCTTTGCAAAAACAAAACCACAAGATACATTGTACATTTTTTTGAAAAATCAGGCATTTAAGGCCAAAACAATCCCCAAAAAAGCCCTGGAAACTGGATACTACATTCATATCACAATACAGACCCCTCCCCTCTTGGGTATTTTTTTGGTGTTTGACTCTATTTAATCCATGTAATTGGCAATATATTTTAGCACTATTTAACTCTACACATTTTCCAGTATAATGTGATCTTCAATTTATCAGTTATCAAGCAAAATGAAGGAGGAAAGTGTTGTTACAGTTGTAACCATGTAAGCAGCATAAGGGGCAAAAAGTGTAGCTTCATAAATGGAGAATAACAAAATAATTTAAAAAAAACATCTCTGTTTGACATTACAGTTGGGCATCCTGAAGGTTTAATCTTGGGGTTAAGGCAAATATTAGGTTAGTGAACAATTTTTAAGGTTACCGTTTTTGCTACTTTACTCAAAACAAAAGTAACAAGATGTGCCAAAGAGAACGCAAGTTTTTAGGGGGTCCTGTGGCAAACTACCAATAAACACTTAACAAAACACACACAAGGTGAGAGAACTCTTGGCAGCATTTCTTATTTTGAATAATCTCAAGTGCTCTGTTGTGTTCAACAAAAACTATCAAGTAACAACAAGCTTAATGCATTTTTAATTAAAAACTGTGAGCAGCAGGCAGTTGATAAAGTTAAATAGGAAACAATGTGTGGTCAGAGTCATGCCAGCTTGCCAGACAAACTGTTGTGTTTTTGTTGTTTAATGAACTCTAACCACGCAGCTCTCTCATGTCTTCCCTCTAGGAACAAACTGAGTGTATCTAGAGTGTCCAAATCCAACCTGTTCTGTCTGTTCCGATCACTGTGCCAGCGGTGCGGCCGCACAGACCTCCTCTCCCTTCCCTCCTACGCCCAGGCCAAGATGTCGGCCATGCACTTCCAGCAAGCCAAGCAGCAGTTCTTCCGAGCTCTCAGCGGCCACGGTTACGGCGCCTGGATCGGCAAGCCGCTAGAAGAGAAGAGCTTTGAGTCGGGAGAGGGAAACGGGAACAATGGAGCTAATGCTCCAATGGGATTTGGCAGCAGCAGAAACGGAGGAGCAATGGAGTACAAGCAAGACGAGGCATAGAAGAGTGCAGAGTGCATTATTAAGGGGGTAATATAAATATGCGGGGGGAGAAAAGCACAAGGCAGGGGCAGACTGAGCGGAGGGATGTGAAGGGAAGGACAACTTTCGGACAATGTGTAGCCGGCAGCCAGAACTGTATCATCTGATGCGACGTGGTTAAAGGCTGCAGAAGAAGAACGATTGAAAGGGACAGAGTGAAGAAAGATGGTGAGGGCAAAGCCTGAAGGATGAGTGGGGTCACAGTAGATAGACAGAGCTATGGAGAGATCCACGGGGTGTACAGAATAATGTAAACACTACATGAAAAAGGGAATTAGCTTGAAGTCGGTAACACTGCTACAAATCTGGGATGCGTTTGCAAAGGCGTCTCTTAACGTATGATAATTTATAACGCTACTGAGATTGACGTCTTTGTAAAAGAGTAAGATCCTTTTTGTCAAATCAGAAACGGACCTAAAAAGAGCTAACACCAAAACTCCATTTAAATTAAACGTTAATTTTATCATTATAAAACACACTTTATTCAAAGTGGACAGAAACAAAGTAAATTTCACAATAACCATCTTGAGTCATCTTTTTGATTAATCTTTTCACTGTTGTAACAGTCACTAACTTTGGTTTGTTTGGGGAAAAAAAACATATTCACCCAGATAGATTTAAAAAAAAAAAAAAAATGCGGCTCTTTAAAATTAAAATGACTGTTTATTTAAAAGGAGTCTGGTGGGTTTGGCGATAGCGATTTATGAGTTTTTCTGGTTTAACAAAAATGACTAGTTCTATAGGGATTGTTTCCATGATGCTGTGTGACCCCGTCAGTGGAAAATCAAGCACTTTTAGTGAACTTTAATTGATGATGTGAACTCACCCTTAATGGTTACATAGCAGCCTTTTTTGCTGCCGGTTGCGTCGGTCTCGCTCAATTCTGGACCAGTTTCAAAACTAAGGTCTAGGTCAAAAATTACCAAACCTACCATTTAAGTGGCTGACAGGAGCTGCTCATTTGCATTCGGCCTGATGTAACCCACCATTGTAGCAGTTTTTGTAATTGTGATGAAGTTAATTTAGAGTTTAAGTCCTCTTTCATGAACTGTTTATTTTTCTGCTCCCCTTTGCTCTCCTGCAGGAAAATACAAGCAGCTGATTTTAAAGCAGCGAGCGGAAACAGTGGGACACTCTCAGCAGGAGTCTTGATTTTTTTGAAAATTGCACCCGCCTTAGATAAATGTCACGAGTAAAGTTGGAAATTATTCCTTGCTCAACACACAGACCCAGCATTCACTGTATATAAGAACATCGGCTTCAGATCTGACCAGCGGCAAACCAAACACTCACTGTCCAACATTTGAGGCTGTCGCTCCTGAAGCCTTTGATCAGGACCCTTTCGGAGTCAAATCTAAACTGACTGTACACCCTTAGCTGTCCATCCATCTGCATGTTGTTGCCATGGATACCATTAGCATAGCATAGGACAGAGCTGCTTCCTTGACCAATCCCATAATTTCACTGTGCTTTCAGGCATTTATATAGAATTACTGATGTCAGGACCTCCAAAAGGTACTTTATTTCTGTTGTTGTTACTTGTGTGTGAGTACTTGAGTACTTTCTCCTTTTTTCTTCACCGCTGACAAAAAGTTCATCAGCAGTTGGCCATGCTAGCAAATCCTGCAAAGTCTCAACTGTCCTGCCTGCATTACGTTTTCTTTTGAACATCTCGATACAAATAAAAGGCTTTTGGGTTCTCTTGCATGGCCAGTTCTTGAGGACTGCGAGGTGAGGACGGTTTTGTTGTCTAAGGAGCGTGTGTAGTCTGTTCTTGATTTGTTTATATATGTAGATGGATGGTGCAATATATACATCGAGTATATACAAATACATGAACACACAGATGTGACAGTGGGGTCGAGAAGCCTGAGTCCACTTTTAGAAACTTTTTTTAGTAATTTATTTCTCAAAATACTGCAAAATGTTTCATTTTATTAGTAATGCAGAAAGAAGGAGACATCTTTATTAATCTGTGTTTTTTTTTTGTGGAATTTGGGAATCCATATTATTTGGGTGCTCTTAAGATTCATAAATTCACAAGTTTCACTAACTCATTGCAATAATAATCACACACAAGACCTAATAATACAGAAAAATAGAAATAGTTTTTAGCGTATGATGCAATTCTCTAAGGATTACATTATTCTGATTTATGCCAGCTCTTAATGTATTTTAATATGACTCTTTGAAAGAACTTTTGTATTAGTTTTTGTAGTTTTTGTCATTTAAACATACAGTTCTAATGGTGGACTTAGACTTTTGGACCCCACTGTTTGCAAAAATGGATGTTTTATTGTTGTATATACGTCTGTGTGTATGTATATGTATAGGTTTAATGTATATATTTTGTAAATCATCTACAGTTGCTTTTCTATATTTTTCTTTTTTCCTTACGTTTTAATTAAACTGCAATGAAATATGCTGTTTTTTACCGGTGAAGTTTGGAAAGCAGAAAAAAACAAAAAATTAAAATAATTAGCAGTGTTTGAGTGATGTGGTGCGTTTTTGGTATTTTCTTTGTATCAGAGTCTCTTAAACTGTTATATTTATTTAACTGCTACTTTTTTCTCCAGATGGGAACTTCCTCCACCTGGGGGTTGAGGTGATTCAGGTGCTTTGCCATTTTTGGGGGGAATTATGGATGTTTATTGTGTACAAGAATGTGTAGCAGCGCCGCCCATCATCCAAGACAAAGTTTTGGATTACATTTATGTAAACTGATGATTGGAAAGAGATTTTACAGACTGAAAGTTTGAGTGAGTATGAGATGCACATTTTTACAGCAGCAGCTGCTTTCCTCAGGATGGTGTTTAGATTCAGCCTTGCATCCAAATAGCTGTGGAGCCTGTTGCAATGCTCCAAAGGATCAGCAGATGGAAACATGTCCTCACCTTAGGGCAGCAGGCTGTGTGCATGTGGAGAGAGGCTACATGAAATCATCCCCTAGTGATATTCAAAGTGGATGCTTGACAAAATCTGTGCAGCGCTGACATTTATTTAATCTTTAGACTAGTACATATTGTGTAAGCTCTTCACAGTAATGATATCCTGGTCCTTTTTGCTTTTTTAGCTTTAGACCTTCAAAAGTGAGAACATTTTATCCAACATCTATAGACTACTTTAAAGACACAGCTCACCCCTAAGTCAAAAACACAAATTTTTCCTCTTATCTGCTGTTATTTATCAATCTAGATAGTTATGGTTTGAGTTGCAGAGTGCTGGAGGTGGCTGTCTTTTCTCCCGTGTAACAGAACCAGACGGCACTTGGATTGAGGTGCTGAAAGCGGCAAAAAATACATCTGAAGAACTCAACTGCAATGTCTCTTTCCAGATATCATGACCCGGTTACTAAAGATGATCCACAGACCTTGTTGTGAGCAGTTTCATGTAGGAACTATTTTCTGTGTACCGAACCACACCCACTTTACGTATCACTGTGCAGAAGGAAACGTGCATCCACTGCTAGCTGCTAGCTCACTACTGAGCGAGCTAACGCTACAAGCTGAGGAGGACGCCATTAATGTTGCATTTAACGCTGCCACCAGCTTCTCGTCCACGAGTCGATGCACGCTTCCTTCTCCTTGAGTGACCATGTCATGATTTTTGGAAAGAGACATTGCTGTTGACTTTATCAAATATACTTTTTGGCGCTTTGAGCACCACGAGCCGAGTGCCACAACACAGAAACTCAAACCAAAACAATCAAGATTGATAAATAACACTGCAGGTAAGGGGGAAAATAAGTATTTTTTTTTTCATTCTGGAGTGAACTGCCCTTTTGAGTTCAAGTTAGCTAAAGTAAGGTGACCGTCTTCTCAGGAGCACCGTCACAAATCATTTATTTAAAAATTCACAACCAGAAATATGTAAACGAAACACACTAACAAAGGAGAAGATAGGGGCATGTTGCAGGTAGGTATTGACGCAAATAAATAGTACTTATCATATTTTGTGTTTTTATTTGCAGGTCAAAAGCTTATCCGAGGGGGAATGGAAGGAAGCATTGGCAGGTAAGTGGTATTGGTTATATTCAGTCAGGTTTGTTTTTGCACATCAGCAACTTAGTAACTTAGTATGCTGTATCTTCAACACACGCAGCAAGTGGTATCTTAACAGATGCAGGTGGCATCAAAACTGTATATAGGATTTATTTATCTTTATAGATAAAGATAAATAAATGAGTGGACCAATGTGGTAGGGGAAGTAAGCAGGGATGTCATATTTAAAAAATGTAAAGCAGCTAATGATGACGAGAGTAAGGATCAAAATAAAAAGGGGGTATTATGGAACATAGTATGTCTATTTTTCAATGGTGACGGAGTATTCACTTCATTTACTTAAGTAAAAGTACTAATACCACACTTTAAAAATACTCTGATACAGAGAGTTAAAGTCCTGCATTGAAAATGCTACTCAAGTAAAATTTAGGAAAATGTACTTTAAGTATAAAAAGTAAAAGCATCCAATTCAGAAAAACCTAAATAATATTAATAATAATACATTTCAAAACTATTCCAAAAAATAAAAAAAATCCTTAAAACAACAAACAAAAAAAAACTATTAAAAAAAGAAAATGCTCTGAAATGTAGTGGAGTTAAAGTTTAAAGTGGCATCAAAATAACTGACTCAAGTGAGGTTCAAATACCTAAAAGTGTACATAAGTAAATGTACTCCAGTTCCAGTGCTGTGATTCTCTGTGCATTTTTTCAGATACTGCTCTGATACTCGACAGTGTTTCAGCAGCGTCCTAATGTGACGCTCTAACACTGAGCTGTCATTCTGTGTGATGTCTCACTGGGAACAAACAGTGATATTCAGTGTGTAATTCTGAATCAGCTCTGCGTAGCATTAGATCCGGTCTCATCTCCAGTTCAGTGGCAATCGTTTCTGTTTAGCGATGGGACGATGGCAGTAATGTTGCCAGCCAATCAGTGCAGTGCCTCATAAAGGATTTTATTGTAATGCCCCCCCAAACAGCCCGTTTTATTAACGGGGTGTGTGTAGAGGTGGAATACCAACAACTTCTGTTAAAATAATCATCATTATTAAAAATTCAAGGCATGCAGTAGTTGTATGATAATACTTGTAGACTTAATTAGTGTACAAGTGAATCTATCAGTGAGGTTCTCTTCCAGTTAATGATATAAACATTTGTGTATATATATAGATGCGTGTTTGTGTCGAGGGATTGTTTCAATCAGGATCTCCACCCATCAAGCTGCTGTCTCTCCTGTCAAGTATTTGGATGGTGGGAGTGCAGGACTAATGATAGAGGGAGAGGGGTAAAGCACGATGGAGGGAAGGAGTGGACGAGCGGAACGGGGCCGCATAGAGTGAAATATTAGTCCAGACCGAGGGGCTTAAATGAGCCAATCGATGTTCTCCAATGGAAATAAATGAGAGAGGGGAAGGAGGGAATACGTGAAGGCAGAGTGAGGAGAGAAATGGTTTAGAAGCTGAGATAAAAGACAAAAAAACATAAGAGATCATGAGAACCTGTGGAGTCTGGGGCAAATTTATAATGGCCATCAAGGGTGTGACAGGAGGGTTGGAGACTCAAGTCTGTGAAGCATCGAAAAGGAAAAGAGGGGCTCTGAAAAAGTGCCATGGTACTGTGAGGGGAATGGATGGTGTTCTCATGGTGGTTAAATGATTATATTCTCAAGAAAATACACTTTACTCAGTGTGCAAACTACAGTGTTTCAGGGATGACGTTTTCCTGTACACTGTGCCCTGATTCCCACATCAAAAAGCCTGTGTAATTTTTCCATTAGATTTTTGGATTATTGCAGAAAATAAGCTCTGTGGAGAGCAAATGTTTATGATGCTTACATGTTTTGTTCAGCAAGATAATCTTCCCAAATTAATCCTTTGGAAACTAAGCAAAGTGATTTCTCCCCAAAAAAGAAGGCAATGAGCAATAAAGGGAGAAATTACCCCCAAATTAGAAAGAAATTTGTGAAAATTACAAGAAAATTACTGTAAAATCAGTTTGTGAGAGAGAGAAAGAAAGAAAGAAGACAGTTTAAAAGAAAATAAGGAAATGACCTGAGGAAACTGCTTAAAAAGTATATAATTCTGTAAACTCAAATATGTAACTATAATAATAATGTAAAAATCTAGTTTTTCCCTTGCTTTTTTATTTTCTCCTCTACCCTTTTATCCCTAGCTTTTAAAAAAAGAATTTTATAAATCTACTTTTTTTTTTTTTTTGCAATTTGTGTAACATTTCAGACCAAGTTACTTATAAACTTACTTATTTCTTTCAATATATCCCCCTAAATCCTACACACCAGACCTTTAAATCATAATTTAACATTTAAGGTATAGTTGCCCTGTTTACATCTGGTAGTTAAATGTGATGGTGGTTGTTCCACACAAAGCTCGAGCTTCTGTAATGCTGCAGTTGTGTTAATTGCAATAGAAATTTGGACACTGCAGTGACTTTAGAGTCCTGTGGCACCATGGAAGTAAAGTGGTCATTTGGTTACCACCATGATGGCGCAGTTCAATAACTTTTTAAAGAATACAGTGTCACTAAAAGTCTGTCAGGACTCAGGCAGTGTCACTTAGCTGAGATGTAGGATACAGCTGACTCAGTCGGACTCCATTCATCTCAGACACAAACACCAACCCGGCTTAAATTTTACTATCATGCCGACACTTTGACTGAAAACTGTAATTAGCTTCTGAATGCTCCTGAATGTTTGTATCAGGACAGCTGCAAACACATGCAGACATATTTAGCAGATTGCCTCTTCAGTCAAGAGTGACACAGAGCATACAATATAAGCATTCCTTTGGTGCAAAGGCTTGAGACCTTGACTCCCTGTTACCTGTACATTAAGAGAGGCCTAAATTTGACACAGTTTCTCAGAACTATTAGGATGCAGAGCAGGCCACAGATTTCTCACATTAGTCCTCACCATTACAGCAACTATCTCTATCAACAAGAAGACAGAGTGCTGGTGGCTGATGAGGAACCACAGCTTTGTGCTGTTGATTAGTGGGAAGGTTCAGGAGAAGGGGAAGGGTAGCCTCAGGTAGTCCTCTAAATTGCTGTGCACATCGCAAATTTGTTGAGGGATTTAAATCAGTGGGGTGTTGTGCTCACTAATGTCTGTTTCTGCCTTTTGGAGAAACAAATGGCCAATTAGAGCACAGTAGACGGGGATTGCAAATGGGAGAGCCATACAGTCTGGCTCAGGGGTTTACCATGAAGAGCAACAGCTATGGTTTGAGTCTGACTTTGTGTCATGCATAAACTGTATAAAAATAATGGACAAAGTCTCTGTGACATCACCCATTGGTGCCTCAAATCAAGCATTTAGGCCTTGGCCACCTTATTTTTGGAATCCAAAGTGACAATTATTTGGACTAGACAGTGTAGCTGACGCACAGACTAGTCATGACTGCAGACTACCTGCCACCTGAGGCACCTCTGCCCTTCATTATGCATAACTTTATGAGATATATTAAAAATTCACCCCTCACACACTTGTCATGAAAGGGGGATTTGCTACAGAGACTAAAACCATTTTTTGTACAGGGTATAAAACATTTATTTCCGCTGTAAAGTTTGGCATTTTAGTGCAGGGGTTCCTCTTATTTACGAAGAGGCACACTCCCCCTCCTCGACACTTGCCGGTAATCTCCGTTGACCGGTCCAGCCAAAATGGGCTACCACACCCACTTAGTGATAGGTCCTCGTCATGGTCCATTCCTCAGAGCCATGTCTCAGTGAAAGCAAGAGGCACTTTTTTTAATCTCACCTTTAAGTTTGGCCTACCACTTCAAGCTCACTATCTTGTTCTAGCAGGAACATGGGGAGCGGGGGGGGAGCCAGCGATGGTTGTCAAGACTGAGGGCTTTCAGCCTACCAGGTAACCCTCCCCCCCTTCCGACGGCAAGTCCAACAAGAAGGCCTCTTAACTAAGCTGAACAGTACATACAGCTCCCTCAGTATATTCCCTGGTGTGTCCTCAGTTGAGGTCTGTAGTGAGAGGACAAACTCACGGCCAAGAGTGATTCGACCTCCAGAACCGCTATGGTAGCCTTCCACACCACAACTGAGGAGGTCCAGTGACAGCGTTATCACACACAGAAGTGCAAATGATAGTGGAAATGAGCCCGAACCCACTTACTCAGTCTCTGGTATAAACTCTACATGCACACAAGACGTTAAAAACAAGCAAAACTGTTAAAAGCGGTTAGGTAGACTATTTGGGTCGCACACTGAGAAGCGCCCTAAACGCCACATCACGTGAATAAAGAGGATTCCCGTCTGCCAGCAGCCCAAAACTTTCCCAACCAACGAAGCAAAACAACTTCGTCAGTCCATGTCATATACCGTATTAACAAAAAAAAAGGGGTCTTAGTCTTCGGGAGAGTGAAGCCAATGTGAAAATGATTTAAACTTGAATTCTGTCTAATGGCCAGCAGGAGGTGACTCCACTGGTTGCAAAAAATCTGACTGTATATAAATCACTAAAAAATGACCGTACATCGTCCTTGATTTATTTCCTCAGTATATGTTTTACTAATGAGTTTACAGTCTCAATTGCTAGTCCCAGGTCTTCTTAAACAGGGTATGCTCTAGGGTGTTGGTACCATGTGATTGAAAAGATACTACAACGGCGACTTGACGGCATGAAAGTCAAGGGTTTATCAGATCCATCAACCATTCCACCTCCTGCCTGTCCTGTAAGGACCTTCCATGCTCCTTATAACAGTAGCATTTCAATCTGACAGTGCCTGTCTGTCTATCATGCTGCTGTGGCCGATGCCTTCTGGCTGTTCAGTGGCATATAATAACACTGCGTACAGTTCTGTCTGGTCGCGTTCTTACCTGAAGACGTCCAGCGTTGTAACATGAAGATATGATAGGTGGCTTATGGCATCAGGATTTTATGTCAAAAGTACTGCATGAGCTGCAATATTTGACATCTGTGGAATAAGAACAGGGCCTGAGTAAGATTTTGTAGATTGACAAGTTGCCTTGAAAGAAAAGGGGGAAAAGACTATTGATTTGGAACCAACATGGTGAGCAAACTTTTGTGGCTCCATTGGTATCTGGTGCAACAAAACCCGGATAAGCAATAGAGAAAAGCACATCAAAACACTCATGCACACACTGGATATCAGGCTGGATAGCAAGCAAGAAGTTGTTCCAGAGGAGCTGGACCAGGAGGATGGTCCAGTATCCAACCTAAAAAAGCGTGACAGGAAAAGTGTGTATGAGTGAAAATCTGGCGGTATCACTAGTCTGCTGACGGGTGTTTTTTAGTCAGCAGAAAGCTGACACAAACACACATCCAGTACATCAGCACTGCCACAGCATACACTTTGCTGTCATGCTGACACTGTGAAACTGCAGTTAGCCTCTGAACTCTTCAAACAGTTCCAAATATTACTAACATGACACGTGTGAGCAGCACACCAACCAACTGGCCTCCACATACTATCTTATAAAACCAGACCTGACATGAAGCGGCAATTATTTTGTTTGGTGTTCGATACAGCTTCTGACACAGAGTCTAATAAAGCTGTGTAAATTGGCTGTATGTATGTTCCTAATGTCTGCATGTGTGTCAGCTCTTTCACTGAAAGGGCACATTTGTTTGGAGGCGAGATGTTCTGTGCTGCTTGCTTGCCACTGAAATGGGAGAGCGGACGTATTACCCACATAATTTAACATTTAAGGTATAGTTGCCCTGTTTACATCTGGTAGTTAAATGTGATGGTGGTTGTTCCGCACAAAGCTAGAGCTTCTGTAATGCTGCAGTTGTGTTAATTGCAATGACTGAAATTTGGACACACTGCAGTGACTTTAGAGTCCTGTGGCACCATGGAAGTACAGTGGTCATTTGGTTACCACCATGATGGCGCAGTTCAATAACTCTACTAAAATTAAATTTACAGTGGTACTTGTTTAAGAATACAGTGTCACTAAAAGTCTGTCAGGACACTTAGCTGAGATGTAAGATACAGCTGACTCAGTCGGACTCCATTCATCTCAGACACAAACACCAACCCGGCTTAAATTTTACTATCATGCTGACACTTTGAAACTGTAATTAGCTTCTGAATGCTCCTGAATGTTTGTATCAGGACAGCTGCAAACACATGCAGACATATTTAGCAGATTGCCTCTTCAGTCAAGAGTGACACAGAGCATACAATATAAGCATTCCTTTGGTGCAAAGGCTTGAGACCTTGACTCCCTGTTACCTGTACATTAAGAGAGGCCTAAATTTGACACAGTTTCTCAGAACTATTAGGATGCAGAGCAGGCCACAGATTTCTCACATTAGTCCACACATTACAGCAACTATCTCTATCAACAAGAAGACAGAGTGCTGGTGGCTGATGAGGAAACACAGCTTTGTGCAGTTGATTAGTGGGAAGGTTCAGGAGAAGGGGAATGGTTGTCTTGGGTAGTCCTCTAAATTGCTGTGCACATTGCAAATTTGTTTGAGGGATTTAAATCAGTGGGGTGTTGTGCTCACTAATGTCTGTTTCTGCCTTTTGGAGAAACAAATGGCCAATTAGAGCACAGTAGACGGGATTGCAAACGGAAGAGCCATACAGTCTGGCTCAGGGCTTTACCATGAAGAGCAACAGCTATGGTTTGAGTCTGACTTTGTGTCATGCATAAACTGTATAAAAATAATGGACAAAGTCTCTGTGACATCACCCATTAGTGCCTCAAATCAAGCATTTTGGCTGCGGCCTCCTTATTTTTGGAATCCAAAGTGACAATTTTTGGACTAGACAGTGGAGCTGAGCTGACGCACAGACTAGTCATGACTGCAGATTACCTGCCACTTAAGGAGCCTATGCCCTTCATTATGCATAATGCAAACTTTTGTGGCTCCATTGGTATCTGGTGCAACAAAACCTGGATAAGCAACAGAGAAAAGCACATCAAAACACTCATGCACACACTGGATATCAGGCTGGATAGCAAGCAAGAAGTTGTTCCAGAGGATTTGGACCAGGAGAATGGAAGGAATGAGGGATGTTGAAAGGCAAAGCAGCACTGACCACAGCACTCAGATAATGATTGGCAGCTGGGGACATGATGTCGCCACCATCCATCGCCCTGTGATGTGATGGTGGCTTCAACAAAAGCCAAGCTCACCTGGTTGGAAGACTGAATAAGCATTTCTCAAACTCACTGAAGCCACTTGACACAAAGATATTGGAGCTGATCTATCTGGGCACCAGTGGGTTTCTGGGACTCCAGGACAAGACTGGCTATCCAGTATCCAACCTAAAAAAGCGTGACAGGAAAAGTGTGTATGAGTGAAAATCTGGCGGTATCACTAGTCTGCTGACGGGTGTTTTTTTAGTCAGCAGAAAGCTGACACAAACACACATCCAGTACATCTGCACTGCCACAGCATACACTTTGCTGTTATGCTGACACTGTGAAACTGCAGTTAGCCTCTGAACTCTTCAAACAGTTCCAAATATTACTAACATGACACGTGTGAGCAGCACACCAACCAACTGGCCTCCACATACTATCTTATAAAACCAGACCTGACATGAAGCGGCCATGGGGCGCCGATTGTAAAGTTGTGCATTCTAAAACAAACAGCAACATTTCTCCACATTTCGCTCTAAAACAAAATTAAAAAGAGATGTTAATTTTTCAAAATCATCTTTTTAATCACATTTAGAGCATTATTTGCAAACTCTGTTAGATTTATTCTTTTGTGAAGAAATATATTAAAGATAATGTCACTGTGAAATAAAAATGTTTAATATTAAATCCAAATGTTCAATCTTAAATCTAAATGTTATATGTTCAATCTTAAATCTAAATGTTATATGTTCAGTCTAAATGTTAAATCTAAATGTTACTGTAGTTATATTCTCCATCTTTTTATGTCATGTTTTTAAACATTTAGCTAATATGCATAATCACACTTACACTTGGCGGAAGACATACCAAAATAAGAGCTCAATGTATTGATGTTCCGTGAACATGACGACTGACCAACAGATTTTCGATTTAAAAGGAGAAAATTAAATTGGGAAACAAGTTTTTACACCGCGGTTCAACTGTGCTTCACTCCTGGTTTATCTGAGAAACTTTTGCAGTAAGGAGAGCAGTCGGTTGGTCGCCATGTACACAGAACATCAATGCACAGAGCTCTTATTTTGGTACTTCTACCACGTGGCAGTGTGAATTTGCATATCAGCTAAATATTTAGAATCATGACATTAAGATTTAGATTTAACATATAACATTTTGATTTGATATTTAACATTTAGATTTAACATATAACATTTAGAATTAATATTTAACATTTAGATTCAACATTAAGACTTAATATTTAACATTTAAATTGAACATTTAACATTTGGATTTAATTGTAAACATTCTTTTTTTACAGTGACATTATCTTGAACATATTTTTTCACAAAAGAACAAATCTAACAAAGTTCGCAAATATTGCTCTAAATGTGATTAAAAAGTGACTTTGAAAAATTCACACCTCTTTTTATGCATGTTTTAGAGCTAAATGCAGAGAAGTGTTGCTGTTTCTTTGAGAGTGCACAACTTTACAATCAACGCCCCATAAGCAGCAAGTATTTTGTTTGGTGTTTGATACAGCTTCTGTCTAATAAAGCTGTGTCAATACGCTGTGTGTGTGTGTATGTTCCTGGATGTCTGCATGTGTGTCAGCTCTTTCATTAAAAGGGCACAGTTGTTTGGAGGCGAGCTGTTCTGCACTGCTTGCTCGCCACTTAAATGGGAGAGTGGACGCATTACCCACAGCTTTCTGCGAGCTCCACCGTTCCCTCCTCCCCTCCTGCTCTGTATATTTTACCCCCTGTAGTCTCCCGCTCTGTATTTGATTAGTCTCTCTGAGGCAGTCAGATCAGAGTGCTGTTTGCTGTGCAGAGATCCATCTGCATACAGCGGTGGGCTTTAGGCTGTGGGTTGGTCCGCACGACTTCCAGGCCCCTAATGCAATCAGAACCATTAGGATACAATGGAGCCAGTGAAGGGCAGCGATTAGAGCATGTCTGATAGAGTGGGGCCAGCCCAGTGGTCTATTAAGAAGAGCCGTGCAGCTATGCAATGCACTTACTCATCACCTCTCCAACATTTATCATAAATCTGGACAACAGGTGTCTATGTGGAGAAAGAGAAATATCGGTTTCTCCATTTCCTTTTCTTCACAGACTGATCCATACACTTAAAAGAAAAAATAATGGACTTAGCTGCAGTAGGCAGAATCTTAAAAACCCTTAATATGCTTAAAGTGAAATTGCAAATATAAAATACACCTAATAGAAACACGTTAAGTTGGTAAAAACTCCCATTTATTGCAAAAACAGTTTGCTCGCATGAGGTACGCTCACATGAGGGGGTATTTTAAGCAAATTGAAAACAGCATATTTTGCAAAACTGAAACGGAAACCCTTTTGTTTTTTGCTTTTATAGGTCACATGATGCTATAGCGGTGTGTTTGTCGGTAGGAACTTGCCCCTCGGTCATGATGCAGCAGGCGCCACAAGAGGTGTTATTGCATCGCATAACTTTCAAAGGCTGAAATACATAATACATTAAAAAGAAACATGCTCCAGATTATAATCTTATATGCAATTTGGTGTACCTGTTTATATGTAGCCTATTACAAACTGGTGGTTAAAATGAAAATTCATAGAAGTAAAACACTTTTTGTTTGAAAGTGTGAAGGTGACTGAAGTTGCAGAAACACCCATAAACTAAAATTAAATTCTATTTCAAAATACAAAAACATTTAAAAGAAAATTCTGTGGTTGAAAAAAAAAAACAACCTGCTTCTTGTTTTCAGATGGTAAACAAATACAGCAATGAGTATTTTAAACCATTTTTTAAAAAATAGATGTGACTAAAGCCTACACATTAGACTTTCAATTAAAGCTGTGGTACTTTTTACCACCCCCTGATGTTATTAAGAGGGGCTTTCCAGCTAAGAGGAGACAGAAGAAAAAAGTAACCCATGTTTTCTGAATGACTGAACAGTGTGCGATTCAATGTGAAATGACATAATGGCAAGTGTGAAACGGCTTGAAAGAAATGGTGAATGGAAGAACTGTGTGGGAAATGTAATGACTGCGTGTGTGTGTGTGTGTGTGTGTGTGTGTGTGTGTGTGGTGGGAGGTGCTTTTGTTCTTTTTGGTCAGTATCTAATCGATCCCTCTCTCTTTTCACTTCTGAGCCTCCTTGTCCAAATTCTCACATTTCCTCTACATCTTTTTTCCCCTTGTCCGACACACACATTTCTTTCCACGGTTATTTTCTCTCCCACCCACCCTCCTGTTGTGTCACATAGAAGTTTTATGTGATTTATACTATATAATTCACTGTAGTCAAGCTTTTATTTGGCTTCAAACTTGGAGTGAGACAAGAGAGAAGGAGAGAGAGAGAGATCAGGTGGAGTGAGGACTCATCTGTATACTACTCCGTTGGCATAGCAACTGCCATCCCACTTTATTATTCCTCTTTGTATTCTATTACTCACTTTCTCGTTCACATATTTCTCACACCATACATCTGACGTATGCTGCAGGGCAGAGCTATGGGCTAACCTTTTCATTCACTGGGCCCATCATTACTCCTCTTTGTCACTCCCCTCTGCTTTCATTGCTCCAAACTCCATCTTTCTCTGCTGCCCCCTAACCTCTGTCGACAATATTAAGACTTGTGAAAGATATATACTGTGTGGCCTACCACTATTCTTACATTTTGTCAGTCCTAATGTCCCTCTGGGCCTTTGGCAGCCCCCTTTTTCCATTTACTGTGCTTTGTTGTGTTGTGTTTGTCGAGTCTCTTTCTCTCTATTTCTCTCTCCCCTGTGTTTTATTGGCAGAACAGCTGTGAGGAAACGGCTGCCAGAACATTAAAGTTTAGCCCCGATGACTATTGTTTTACATAATTCATTTGCATCTTTTTTTTTAGGAGAAAACACAAATGGGAGGAATATGACAACTGTGTAGGTGTGATAAAAACCACTTAGGCTACCCCTTCACAATCACATGCACATCTGTGTTTTTAAACTCGCATAACTGAAAAATGTATCGTCATGATTTTCTTAAAGAAGCATTTCCCCACTGGAAAGGTGTTTTTTTTTTTTCATAAAATAAGGCTGTCTATGCAGTAGAAAAACATGTATACTTTTTAAAAAAGAGGTAGAAAACCTACAACTACCAGAAATCATTGCACCGCATTAACCAATGAATGGTCCCCCTCTTGACATAATACAAACTTTTCCATTCGACACAAAAGTGGCCAAATGTTCTCATATTACAATTAAACAATTTTTCTTGACTAACTGATCCCTAGCACACAGTTCCGCTGTTAGACATTTTTCGAGAGAAATAGGCAATGCAGTAACAGAAATTTGGTTTATATTTGATCCTCGGTGCTTTGTTTTACTGTTTCATCTACGTTTTTTCAACCTGCCTTTTCTTACCATGCAGGAAGCAGTATGGCACCTACTTACTGTTTGCAAAACTCTATTACAGCTAAACAGGGCACTAAAATGTGGTTGTTTTAGGAGAGAAATGGGCAGTGCAGTAGCAGAATCTTGATTTACGCTTAATCATCACTGCCAAGTTTTACTTTTTGGTCTGAGTGTGTGAGAGAGAGAGAAAGGCGGGTCTATCTCTTGATCCACTTCCATACTCTTTGTGTCTGGATGCAGGATTACAGCCTGTAGTTCAAGCAACAGCCTGAGCCAGAGAAATGCATTTTATGTCATCTGATGGTGTTTCATTGGGAGGGGAGCGGGGAGATCTAGGCACTGGTTAGATATGGGGAAGTTTACCACAGATCATCTGCACATACTACCCTCACCATTATGATACAAAGCTGGCTGAAAATCAGCAAAGCATCCCTTTGATTAATAAATTAATTGAGACACTAAGAGACAAAAAGACACAAACTGCAAAAATATGCATTAGAATGACAAAGAGATGCAAAACAACGACACAAAATGAGGCAAAACAACTATAATGTGTATGTGTTCCTGTGTAGGGGAGGTGGGAGGGCCTTTTGTATATCTCTGCCCAGGGCCCCATGGTCTAATAATTCGCCCCTGATTATGATTGCATTTGCTCATGATTATTTTAGACAGCGTTGTGTAGTTGCTCGTTGTAAAATAGCTTCTTTGTTGTTGTTGAATTTTAAGCATATTTGAATATTTAATACCAGCTGCACTGTTAAAGTGTTTTGTTCTGTCTGACAAAGAAATATAAAAATATCTCGTTTAGAATGATACCAAACAGAAAAACAGAACATCCTCACAATTTAGTCCCTAAAGCTAAAGTCAGGTCCATATACAGACGTATATATATATATATATATATATATATATATATATATTTCTGTCTGTCCCATTATCCCCAGTAAAGCTAAATACATTGCTTTGATCTGTGTTGGTGCAGACCTGACCTTTGACCTTTCCCCGGGCCTGTCTATAAAGAATTTACCGCTTGTTGAACCCGCCACTCTCAATCACTGACCCATCACGAATCAGCCAAGGGCGGAAACAGCACATCACTGTGTTTATTTCCTCCTCATGAGGAAGAAACAGATTTAACAATCCACTCAAATTCAAAGGGAATAAATGTAGAGCACCGAGGGAATAAAGTAATACAAAAACAAACAAACAAAAACACAAATAAATATGACACTAACAGCAGATTAAAACATATGGATGGAGGACTTTTCTCTCTCTGTCATTATTGGATCACTGTCTGTCTTCCCTCCACATTAGCCGTCTAAGTGAGGCGTTGGCATATGGCTGGTGTTGGATAAACACTTTGAATAATCCTGCATACGATATGATTTGCTTTATTGATGTCTGTCAGGTTTCATAATCGCAGGATAGGCTGACCTGTTATAAGGAAACAGTCTAATCCGCTCCCACACAATTCCACGTTAGCGCTCATCCGATTAAGTGTGCACACAACGCACACAGAGAACCACAATGTTAAACCGATTAGGACAGGTAGAATAGTCTAATTATGCAGGATTATGCCATATAGACTCAGTAAAAGTAGAATTATAAATCTATTAGTCTTCTAGGAATGACATCAGAAATTCCCTAACAAAAGACTGTGGTTACATCCGTCTCCTGTTAATTATGCATGAGTTTTTTTATTTAATTTTAGGGCTAATATTCAATTCAATACAAATTTATTTATCCCTGCAAGGACAACTGTGCAGCAGCTCCTGATCTACAGAAGAAAGAAAGAAAAATGTATTATAGTTAGAGGCTTTATATTATCCTATAACATCTTATCATAGTCTAAACCATCAATTCTCCAAGGGGTTTCTGCATTACTCAATTTAATCATAAAACAGAGAGGTTTCCAGCTGAAGGCGCACAGAGCTGTAACACATAGCTCCTGCTTCCACACCTTCCTCCATGCCATGTGTCCCAGGTTTTTATGGTACATCATTGCAATAGCAAGAGGTATTTTCCTTATGCAAATGTATTCCCTTTGTGATAAATGTGAAATGTATTCCTTTAATGTCTGACCAGCAAGAATGACTGCACAGAGATAAAAAATGATTGCAAAGAGGCAAAACAATACCACAAAGATGTGCAAAACAACTATCGACATAAAATGACCAAAAAAGGCCTCAAAATTACCACAAAGAGGCACAAAACAACCACAAAGAGACACTAAATGACCAAAAAGGCACAAAATTACTTCAAAGAGACAAAATGACATAAAAGAGGTACAAAACAGCTACAAATATGCACAAAAACACCACAAGAATGTACAAAATGACCACAAAAAGATATAAAGGAGCTGTAAAAAGACAAAAAACAACTACAGAAAGGGCAAACAACCACACAAAAAGACACAAAATGACCACAAAAGACACAAAATTATCTCAAAAGGGCAAAAGATGATCTCAAAGATGCCAAGAAATGAACTTGGACACAAAATGACCTCAAAGAGACACTGTGCACTAAACAACCACAAGTAGTCACAAAATAACCAAAAAAAGACATATTATCACCCAAAGAGACAAAAAACAATGACATGACATCATTTCTTTTATTAGCGTCTTATCTGCTTATACATATGGTCATTTCTTTTGATCTTAATTTCTATCTGCTTAACTGAGGTTAATTATCTTTTCCACATTTTATTTACTTATTTATGAAATAGTATTTTTGAACTTGCACCCCCATATGTTATGCTATTTTATTATCATGCTTTAGTGCTCTTAATGTTCTCAATTTTGTTTAAGTTATAAGGGGACAGAGGAGGGGCTATATAGATTACTGACATCTTATTTTAATCTGTAAACATTTTTATTTGGGAAGCACTTTGTGATAAAGTTTGAAAAGTGCTATAGGGTAGAAATAAAAATTATTATTATTATTATTATTAGTATTATTATAAGAGAGGCAAAGCCACCATTGTCTGTATGTCTTGCTCCCGTTTTAACAGTTGGTGGGGGCTTATGTTACAATCCGCCCATGTAAGATGCCAGCTCCAGCAGTCTTTTAAGGGTGTAACAGGTGCCATGCCCGACCAAATAGGCCATATAGTCAATATAGAAGCAGCTGCTACAAATAGATAAAATGTTTTTTGGCGCTACAGTAAAATAAAATAAAATAAAATAGAATAGCAACCCCCAAATAGCCCGGGTATGATAAATTAGACATTTGTTTGGCGCCTACATCTTACAAACCCTGCCACCTGTTTTCAGCGCTTTTTTGGCTCCTCTGATTCTGTCCAATGGGAATGAACGGCAGGTCTGGAGGCGGAGAAAGAGGCAGAGAAGTTGGAGGAGAGAGTGAGAGACAGATCCGGGGAGTGGAGTCACATATATAGTGCTGGAGTCGGTGGAGTCACATATTAAATCACAGACTTCACTGCTCATCTGAGGACTGTTACTTGACGCCAAGCTTCCTTTATTTTTTTTTTGCGTTTTTTTTTTTGCTCGCTTGATGTCGCCGCACATTATTTATTTTTATTTATTTTTTGACGTGCAGCCACAACAGGTTGACCGATTTTAATCCAGCCAGTATGGATTATTCCTCTTCAATCGGTTGTCACTGACGGGATCGAAATGGGCTCCGTCGAGAGATCAGTGTTGATTGAGAAGGAGACGAACTGATCATAATCAAGAGACGGAGGCAACATCTGTGTGGGGAGCGACGCGTAATTTCGAGAGAGACAAGCGAGGGGGACCTGTGGAGGGACCTATACGAAAGGAGGCGAAGCGAAAAGATGATGGGATGGCCGTAACAACATGAAAAAGAAAAAGTGTGGTGGTCTATTTTCATCCAGCCAGTGATTCAACACAACTAACCTGGGGGACAGGGACTGAGAGAGAAGAGGTAGGAGGTAGGTAGAGGAACAGACAGGGAGGAGGGGGGGGGTGGCCGTGAAGGTGTCTGGTTATGTCACACTGAAAGTAGGTTATTGTTTTGGATCAATCGAAATGCAGCCAACTTATGGTTAACTGAAGGGTGCACACAGTCACAGCACTTCTCGGATGTGGAATTATCATCCTCCAGTCTTTGAGCCTGATCTCATTTCCATGGTGTAAAGACAGATCTGCACCATCCTTCTGGCTAACATCAGTGTAACACAGATGACATTTTATGGCAATGCTTGCTGGAAGCGATGTGGGATGTGAGAGATGGAGAGGACACTGGGAAACAGAGAGAGAGAGGCTGACTGGGCAGCTGACTCAAATGTGACTCAAGGAATAACATATTCCCCAATTACGACCACTTTTCTTCACTCTGCTGCCCCTCTTTGTCACACATCTTCAGCTTTTTGAGTTGCCTCATTTGTTTTAACTAACCGTTATCCATCACAGCGCTCACGCTCTCCTCCCTCCAGCCCTCTGTGCCTGTGATGCTACTGTCATGATAAATATGTGTCTCCTGTGTCTGTCCTGACAGTTCTTCTTTTTTGTCTGTAGACAGGTGCGTGGCCACAGCCGTGACCATGGAGCCTCCCCCCTCTCTGAGCTTGGCGCTGCTAGGAGGGAGCGAGGATGAGGACCAGCGCTTCCTCCTTCCCCTGGGCAGTATATCCCATCCCTCCACCACTGGCAACCAGCCAGGATCAAACCACTCCAACCACATGGGAGGATCAAGCCTCGACCGCCTAAATGGCAGCACCCCGTCCCCGTCCCCTGCCACGCCCAACTTGCCTCCAACATCACTCCCCAAGTTGCCCCTGTCATCCTCTGGAGCCCAGCCTCTGCCCCCGCCTATACCCAATGCCCTGCACCCCACTAGCACGCCGCTGTCCTCGTGCTTGGGCTCGCAGCACAGCCTGAGCGGGGACAACTCGCCGGTCTACAACGCCCTCTTTTACTCCTCCCACTCGCCCTCCATGGAGCGGGAAAGGGAAAGGGAGAGGGACAGAGAGCGTGAGAGGGACAGGGAAAGAGAGCGAGGCTGCAAACACAGACAGGCCAGCCCTCTGGTTCACCGCAGGGACAGTAACCCCTTCACGGAGATCGCCATGAGCTCCTGTAAGTACACAGGCGGGGTCATGAAGCCCCTGAGCCGCCTCAGCGCCTCCCGCAGAAACCTCATCGAATCAGACAGCAGCAGCGAAACCAAAGAGGGTGGCGTTTCCGCTGTTGCTGGGGCAACGGCAGCTGGGGGGCATGACCGACAGCGAGAGGCCCCTCCTACCTCCTCGTTGTCCCAGTCCTCTACCAATCAACCCCCAATACAGAGCCCGCCAGAGATTGTGATTTCATCCAAAGAAGACTCGCCGTACCCCAGAGCAGGGTATGACATCACAGACTCCACATCCAACCAGATGTCCATCTACCACCAGAACCACGCGCTGGTGGAGAGCAGGCGGGCGCAGACGGGGAGGGGGAGCAGGCAGGGAGGGGTAGGGGCGGTGGGCGCCGGGGCCAGGGGCAGCACCTCCAAGGCCCCCAAACGGAAGAACCAAAACATTGGCTATAAACTGGGGCATCGCAGGGCGCTGTTCGAGAAGAGGAAGAGGCTGAGTGACTATGCGCTCATCTTCGGGATGTTTGGCATCGTCGTCATGGTGATTGAGACGGAGCTGTCGTGGGGCGTGTACACCAAGGTGAGATGACTTACAAGTGACACTTACAGGGGCACTCCACTGATTTTACACTCAAAGATCTCTCTGCAAGTCATGGTTGACATAAAATGTGTTTTGTGGCTCGGGAGGCGCAAATAACCCTGATGATGTCATAGTGATGTCACTGGGGTTATCTCAGCTCGAGCTTCCAGACTATGAATTTGCAGAAGAAAGCCACAAACTGAGCGCCACCCCTTTTCAACCAAATTAGCTCTGGTTCTTGAACCAGTTCAGTTCAGGACTCTTGGCACCTTGGCACTATGAACCAGACTCCATTTCGACCAGTTTTAGCACAGCAGTTGTAATCGAGGGTGTGTCATCAATGAAAGGTGCTGCACAAAGAGCAACAGAAGTAAACAATAGGAGCAAAATAGCAGATCGCATTGATTACCTGCAAACTTTTGCTTTGTTTCTACAGACATTTGGTTCCATCAAAAAACAAGCATGGACCAACTTAATGATGCAAAACTCTTTCCAGCCTGTAGAATATGACACACCCACAGGTATCTTCACGGTTTGCACTTCAGGTTGAGAGAAACCGGCTACTTTTTTGGTTCCACCTGCAAACCAACTTTCAGGTTCTGAACCAATTTAATTTTGGTCGAAATGTGCCAAAAGGTTAGAAATTAGGTGCGGGAACCGGTACAGAATTGGTTAAATGTTGATGGAAAGGGGCATGTGTTGAGTCTAAAAGACATGATTTCCAAGTCAGAAGGTCTAATGAAGTACAAGTTGCATTATGGGAAATGTCCGATCCAGTGTTACTGCAGTTTGATTCTTACTAATGACTAAAAGTTGGGATATCTTTGCCTCTGATGCTACAGTTTTTACCATTCTATTTTAATCTGTCTCTCATTAGTCTTTCAACTTTATGGATGTGCAATAATAAGTTGGGAGATTGCTCCTTTAATAACGCCTCAGTACATAAACAAAGTCCACAAATCTTACAGCAGGCTGTCTTAATGGCTGTAGTGTTGTGCACAGGCATCTCCTCGGTTAACTTTGGCTCTTTTTAAGCATATTTGGGCAATTATGTAGTGGTAGATGATGAAATGGGTCTACTGCTAGGTAGATGCGTAGGTTAATAAGGACAAAGTAAGTGTACCCAAACACTTATTCCAGTGGCTTTTGGCTAATTGTTGGATATGATGCGGATGGCCAGAAAAAGATCTAGGTATACCTCATATATCCTCAATAACACCACAGTTTTTGGCCATTATTGGGTCGTTTTTGCTTTTATTGTGAGGAGGATGTGGGTACTCTTTTAAATATTCCAATGGGTTTTTGGCTGATAGGCGAAAATACTGTAAAAGGTCAGAAAAATAATTGGATATACCTGTGCATACTCCCCATTACACCACTATTTTGGACCATTATTGGGTCATTTCTGCGTTTCGAGCCAGATTCAAACCAGGCAGTTAAATGGTAAACGTCCTCAACTCGGGACACCCAATCTTTGCCTGTTTTGGACGGGTCATTGGCCAGATAATCAGAGTCATCTCTCACCGGTTAATCACCTCATTCATGATTGGTACACCCCACTCAGCCTGACCATGTTGTCGGAGGCTGTACTGTAATGACCAGGCATGCCAGTTGCCGCTTCTGGATGATGTAATACAACAATGCAGAGGACATGGGGGGGGCAGATTATCAGTAGGAGGCCAGGATCTCATTTGTCTGTGTAATGGGGAGTATAATAAGCTGAATTGGCCCCTGGCTGCTATTGTCTGTTTATTTTGGTTGTGTGTGTATGTGTGGCACATGGTCCCAGTGAGCCTTGGAGCATGTTGAGCTCACCTTCCTGACGCAGGGATACCTCTGCTCCATCCCGTCTCTCAGTTTGACATGTCACAGAGGCTTGGGTTTCTTTAGCTAATAAGGTGGAAACATTACTTCCACTTATCGGCTTGTCATACATGGATCACTGGTCATGTGAAGGAGGGTATGGGATCATGTGAGCGCGCAGGTTTACAGGTAAGCTATTAGAATAGGGCAGCAGGGCGTGTCTCTCATTTTTCCCTCCCTTTTTTGTTTCTGTTTGTAGTCTCCAGTTGATACCTGGTCTTTCTGTTTTGTTATTGCTAGAAAAGTCTTCCTCATGCTCGCTGTCTTTGCTTGTTTTTCTCCTGACCGACTCATTACTCGATGAAAACCGCAGTTTTAGAGTCTTTTTTGTTAATGAAAATTCATGGACAGGATTTCTCTCTCTCAAGCCCTCCCTGTCTCTTCTCTTCCTCTCTGCCGACCTATTCTCCTCCCTGAAGGAGACGCCGGACACTTTTTCTGCTCTCTTTCTCCGGCTGTCTCCTTTCTATTTCAACTCCACGCCTGTCTCTTTATCCTGTTTTCTTTCTTTCGTTCATCTTTTTTTTTCCCCCTCACTTTCTCTCTCCCTCTGCTCCACTGCTCTTCCAGTAGGCGTCAAACTGGGGGAGTGTGATCGGAAGAGAGAAGCGGCTGGGCGAGAAATGAAAGGCTGTAGAAGGAGAGAAAAAAGGAAAGGCGATAATGAAAAGCCTGATTTAGGTTCTTAAGCTACAACCAATACAGTCCTCATCTGAATCAGGCGGCACTGTCCGTCAATAAGGATTGATGGACAGCTGTGAATCCGAACACTCTGCTTGCCTGTGCTGTCGCTATATTGTGTAATTTATGTTCATTAAGGTATCTGGTTCAGTTTGAAGTTGAGGGAGAATAGTATGTAAATGTCTTTACGCCTCATTTTCTGCTTTCAGGGTTAAAAGCATGCTTCAGCAAACCTAATCAAAATTCATCACTAAATGCGGACTGCCACATTATATATTTCCTTCATTTTTTATGGTTTGCAGATTTGGTCAGACTCCAACAGATACTGGAGTTCCATCAGACAGTTCAAGCCCTCACTTAGATAATTGAGGTGGAAAGAAGCCCGCTGGTTGTTGTGAAAAATGGATATCGAGATTGGGAGGATGAAAGAGAGAACGGTAAAGCGAGATGGAGATGGATGCCAGGACGACACGCAGAGAGAAGTGGAGAGGCTTGTGCGGTGCTTTAAACCAGTCTAAGGGGGAGGCCTTGAATGATTTCTTGTATTGATTATTGATAATCACTCACCCACACATGCGCCATCCAACCCGGCACACACACGCCGTACAAACTCGCACATTGGAAATGGATACTGCCTGAGCTTATGGGGAAATATGATAGGGACAGATCATTTTATATGTGTGTATATGCGTGTGTGCATGTCCTCTTAACAGCACTGTAAGACTTTGTGTCTTCGACAATAGCTGTAAACTAAATGTCACTGCATGTGTGTGTGTGTGCGTTTCTACAGAACCAGCTGCTCGATCTTGCTCCCAAAAATAGAGATGAAGAATAAGAATGGAACTAAACAGGGTGGGATGGATGGTGTGTGTGCGTGTGCGCGCGTGTGTGTGTGTGTGCGTGCGTGTGTGTTTGGAAGGATAAAGGGAGAGAGGTTAACAGAGGAGGACATGGTGTTCATGGCTGTGGGTATAGTGAGTAAGCATTATTCATGTGCAGAAACAGATTTTAAACCCTGTGAGCACACACTGTAGCTACAGCTAAAATGTTCCATTCATTGTATTACAGTCTCTATTTTCGGTTATTGTGTTTTCTATTCAAAGTTCGTGACCAAGGCCACATTTGACATCAGCAGCACGAGGTATGATGCAGATGAAAACTGTTATGTTTTTATATTAAGCACTGGTGAAAAAGCAACTAAGTCTGTCTACTACCTGTACTTAAGTATATTCTTTTAGGATTTTTAATGCCACTGTTATCTTCTACTTTACGATTTCACTTCATTTTTGGGCTGCTTTAGTTACAAGTTACTTTTTAAACAAACATTTTACGCAATAAAACAAGATGATCTTGTAGAGTACCGTGAGAATTATATACATTAAAGTGAAACTTTGCACCATAATTAGGGATGGGGTTTGTTAATTCCTATTGATATTGATACCATTATTGAGATTCCTTCATGATCTGAGTCTTTATTGATACCCCATCAATACTTTTCTGTTATTTGGTGGAAAGATGAGACAACAGTACATTTTTAACAGAACTGGTTTTGCAGATATTGCTTAACAAGTTTCTTTTAAATTGCTGGGAAAACAAATTTCTCACCCAAACAACTGTATTATTCAACTCTCTCGCCAAAAACTACATTTTTCTTGATGTTACATTTGAACACATCATGATGACGTTTTATTTACCTTTGCCCAATAGTCGTTTTATTGATCTGACCTTGAACACATCACATTGAAACTTTATGGAGCCTCGTTTATGTTGTTAATACGCTCTCATCCTACTAATTTTAACTTAGATTTAACATTGGATTACTGTTTCTAAATGACGGGCTACAAAGTTTGGGTGTTCTTACCACTGCTGCTTCAAGTGGATGACAGAGTTGAAGGAGTTTTTTTTTTTAACATGGAGACAGTCCAAGGTCCTGAAATTTAGTTAAATTTGATGCACAATCGATGTATGCAGACCAGTGATTGGATTTCAGTGACATGACTCAACTAGAGATGCAATGTTACGTTATAGGACCCTCAGTTCTTGGCAGCAGTATTGATAAGCTTATTGATTTGTTGATTTTTGGGTTTTGAAAAACACGGAACCAGATCCTCAATAGAACTGGGATTCAATCCCCATCTCTAACCATAACAATACTGGTAATATGAGTAAATGAGCAAGGGTTAACTTTACTCCATCCGGCAACAGATCTACCCACTCATCTTTCAGCTCAAATTTTTGCTGACTCTTGAATGAAGTGCTGATCGATTATAAATCAAAATTCTGCATCTGTATTGCGTGTTTCTTAACCAAAATGTTTTCAGAAAAGTATTTTAGTGCACTGTTTAGCTGTAATGCGAGAATATGAGAACAGGAAGTGGTCGCAATACTGTTCCCTGTATTGGAAAATTGGAAGCTGAAAAATCAGAGAACAAACAGTTGAACTAAGCAGTGCTGATAAAATATGAACCACGATTCTGATACTATGATGCCTTTTTCTCTTCTAAAGTGTTTTCAGGAACATATTTTAGCGTATTGTTTAACTGTCATTCAAGACCGTTTGTTACCAACCAGCCTCTGTATTGTTTGCTGTGTCTAAATGAACAATCTCATTTTTGGTCACCCACCACTGGGAACGTTTATTGGTTCAGTGCTTTGCAGTGCATTCTAGTAGTTGTAGGTTTTCTACCTGTTTAGCGAAATTGAATGCCACAGCTCTTTTCCTTTGGTCATGTAGCACCAAATTTCAAAATTATTTCCATCTTTCTACTGCAGAGACAACCTGGTTTTATGAAAAGACCATCTTTCCAGCAGGAAAAAACTTTTTAAAATACCCAATGGGATATAAAGTAGTTTAAATGTGCTCTTCCTCAACCAGTCAAAACAAAACTTGCACATTGATGCATTACTCTTAACAACCAAAAAAATATGATGCATAATGTATCACAAACACAGTGGCCATTTTTTTCTGCAAAACAAACACTTTTATTTTGATACTTTAAGTAAATTTGACTCTAATAAAAAATTCTAAATACTTCTTCCACCAGTAATATTCAGCGCTCCAGGCGGTGGCATTAAATTCCTGTACTGTAAATGTCCAATCCCAGTTGTTGAGCTGCGATAGATTATGCACAGAGGATATTGGATGATGAAATAATTTATGAATGTGAAATAATTTAATTTACTCCGTAGGCAGAAATAAAAAGCCTCCAAGACAATGACTTATAGAATCTCTACACTGTACATCTTCAGTGTCAAGTATCACACTTTATTTTTAACTACATTTTCCTCTTTCATGATCAGTGCCTCTAGTTTGCCGCTGACCCAGGACCTTGACACTTGAAGTGTTAACAGCAGTATGAGGACAGTTCCTCTTAAAAACTCTTTTATGAGCTTCTATTATTGACTTTATAAGGAACAGGTCGAAGGGGAGGGAGTCCCGGTGTGACATGTGTCTTTATCTGAGAATAACTGAGACCCCCGGACACCTGGGACCTCAGCATGTGGCCTGTCACTGTCAGATCAATAGATCATTTCACAAAGACCCCGGTGGAACCTCAGGGGCCCGGCTCCACGCCAGGTTTCAGGCCTGCAATGGAACATGGCTATTCTGAGGGAAAGCACAGCTGTTGTCAACTTCACCTGTCACACTGTCAATACGTACACTTGACACCTACAGGATGAGCATTGTTAGCGTGTGTTTGAGAGGCAAAGGGACAGGGTTTCATGTGTGAGTGTGGACCCACTGACTTCTCACCGCAAGAATCGATAGTTTCACAGATTAGCAGAAGTTCTCGCTTCTCCGTTTCCTGCCTTCCTGCTTCTCACATACGGAGGGTGTTTATGTTCCTCCCCTGGCGAGTCTTAAATACGTTTGCATTTCCCCAAGGGGGTCATTGCCATCTCAGCAGGCTTACAACCATATTCTCTCTCCATCTCTCCTCCCCGCCCTCGCTCCCCTATCTATGACATTTCTCGCAGCATTTACTGTGAGACCTTTCCGGACCTTTCTCTGCAAGGCCACTTACACTTACTGCATGCTGCTTTTCAGACAGTACATGGTGATCATCAGGGAATTAAATTCACCAACTGCCACCATATTCTCTAAAGGAGCTATCAGCCATCTCAGCAATTCTGCACCGCACCTCCCCTCCTCTCCTCCTCCTCTCTTTTCTTCCACTCCACTCCACACTCCCTTCATCTTCTAGATCACAGACTTCTAAGGGACGGTAGATCCCACAGGTCTTGCCACTAACAGGTACAAATATGCTCATTTCTTTCAGTGTAACAAGGCTAAGCTACCTCTCTCTGCATGTGTGTATCGGTTGTCATGGGAGTGTTCGAGCTTGCATCATCCACCAGATACATAAACACTCACGTCAGTAAACGTCATGTCCTCTGTGTATACACACCTATAGATCATGTTATAGGCATCTACGTCTTCATGTAGTCAGCTCATTCATATTAGTCCTCATATGGATGCACCTGCTAGTGTGTGTGTGTGTGTGTGTGTGTGTGCGCATTCACATTTCCTTTTGTCTGGATTTAATTGAGTGTGTAGAGCCGTAATGGTGTGTGTCAATGTGCAGGTGAGTGTTTGTGTGTGTGTGTGTTTATCCTAGTAAGGTGACATGGTTCCTCTGTCTACTGCCTGTTTCCCTGGAGACTGATTGCAAGAAGGCATCACTCTGACAGGGAGAGCCCCCCAAGGCTAACTCATTACAGGACACACACACACACACACACACACAAGTACACACCTACACACACCTTCATAGGCAGCACCAACACATGTAGTGAACGACTTATCACTACGTGAGTAGTGTGTTGGTAGGAGACGTGTATTTGCTCTCACATCTGTGTCAATAAGGGTGAGGTGGGGACGACTGGGGAGAATCCTCATGTACATACAACCTGGTTTTGTGTGGTTGTATGTGTGCCTATATTGTGTATATTGTGTGTGTGTGTGTGTGTGTGTGTGTGTGTGTGTGCGTGTGCGTGCCTGCAACTGCTGATTGAACTAAAGAAGTTCAAAAACCTCATTATCTCTGCATGCTGTCCACCAAGCCATTGATCAATACACACTAATCACACTTATGCACAGCTGGACAAAAAGAAGCAGGAAAAGACACACACTTACACACTCAACTTAACTCAACTTTATTTTTATAACAAATAAGCAGCTCAAAGTGCTCAAACAGCACAGACACATTTTAAATGATGATTTAAACGACTATACATAAAGTTTTGCAAGACTAGAAAATTACAATAAATAACCGATAACATAAAAGAACGAAGTAAAAATTAAATAATAAATATATAATAAAACAAAAATTTTAAAAAAAGTCAAAGTCTATTGAATAAAGTGAAACAAAAGCAGAGATAAAATAAAGTAGAAATCAAAACTAGAAATTAGGACTGTAAAATTACCCCAAATTAAAAGGCAGATTGAAAAGTTAGGTCCTTAATTTACTTTTAAAAATACCGATATCCTGAAGCAGTGACACACTCCACTCACATAACAAATGCACACGTATGCAACATACACAGCATATGTCAGGGATCGCATCTAAATCTATCTCTTTTTGGAAGAGTCTTTCTTTCCTGCAGAATCATCATAACAAACTACGTCAAGATTAAATTTGTGTGGCTCTTACTTACCTTTTTATTGTGGTTTTAATGGAATTGCACGTTGTTTTGCTGTTTCCTGATAACCAACATTTTGCCTGTCTGCACAGCACTAAGCCATTTTCACCGCAGACATTTGGACTTGTCATAGTGGGAAAAACACAGGTGTTATTAATAAAATGAATTGTGGCTCTGTTCTGTTCCCATAATATTCTATTCAAGTGTCCCAGTAAGCCGTGACAGTCTGACAATGAACCAGCATGCTCAATACAATTCAGTCTTTATTGATTAGATTATTTACCTGTACACTGCTGGTTGCCTGGCAACCACAATGAGACAATAAGATTCCGAAAGGGTGCCCTGCTCACCTGCTGTTCATCAGAAACAAGTTAATACTGTTTATTTCACCCATAAAAAAAGCACATATTGTTGTTTTCAAGGAATGAAATCTCTGCACACGGTCAAAAAGTAGTAGTTTGTGAGCTATAGAGGTGTTGGTAGGTTTATTTTTTAACTTTGGACAAAGCAAGACAGCTGTTTTACTCCTGCTTCTAGTCTTACAATCTACAGACCTTGTTTTGTGGTGTTCAATGTGAAATCGACGGAAGAGATCCTAAATCATGATCCAATTACTCCAGATAATCAACAGACCTTGTTGTGAGCAGTTCCATTTAGGAACTATTTTCTACACGAGCTACACCCACAAATCGTATTACTGCGCAGAGGGAGGCATGCATCAAATGGACGAGAGACTTGCCTTTTGACAACATGAATTGGAAACATTAATGGCGTCCTCCTTGGCTGAGCTGTAACACCAGTTCAGTGGTGCTAGTTGAGCAAGCAGTAGATGCACACTTCACTCTGCATGGTGATATAGTTGGTGGGTGTAGTTTGAAGAAACTGATGAAAAGAAACTGCACTCAACAAGATCTTTGGATTTTCTCGAGTAACTGGGTGATGATTTCTGGAAAGAGACATTGCCATTGAGTTTTTCAGAGCACCACAAGCTGAGTGCCATTTAGCTCCACAATATTGCATGTGTATTGTATGTGTATAAGAGAAGGAAGACATCTCTATGACCAATATCTCCAACGCTCTGCAACTCACACCAAAACAATCTAAATTAAATAATAGCACTACAGGTAAGAGGAAAAATATGTCTTTTCAGTGTTTGGCTTAACTGTCCCTTTAACACAAGGATATGAGAGTGGTATCGATCTTCTTCTCTAACTCTTGGCAAGAAAAGTAAAGTGGATGCTTGGTCTTTTATAAAAATTTTTCTTGATATTCAGCCAAAAAAAGAAAGCTCTTCTTCTTGTCGTGTCCCATCTTGTTTTCTGCCACAGATTGTATTGAAGCTTGCGTGCATCTGCTGTCCACATTCAAGTCTGCAGCCATCCACATCCCCATTGACGCATGCATAAACCTTAAGCTTTACTCTTGCTGTCTTTAATCCAAGTTTATTAAAACCTGCACCAGATGCAGTTACTAGAAACTAATGGACCCCTGCCAGCCAATTAGAATCGAGAATTCTCAGCGGTCATGGTATAAAAAGAACGAAACAACAGAAGGCAAGCATTTGCGTACATACATCTTTGTCACAGCTGAATCATTCACTATATACTCGGTAGAGTAAATGAAGTACAAAATGCTTCTGACAGTGTGATGGGCAAGACTGAAAAAAAGTGAGCGTCCAAAAGACAGCTGGAGGTAAACGAGAAGAGCGAGAGAGAAAGAGGGGAAGTAAACTCCAAGCGAATCACATTTCAGCTCACCAGTGTGACTGTGTGTTCAAACAGATACGCTGCTGAAATACAAGTCTGCATTTTTCTCATTAGCACAACAATGTTGGCTTCTTTAGCACCTAGTTTGCCTCAGTGAGTACAAATGAGATGTTTGCAGAGGAGAGACAGACCAAGACATGAAAAGAGTGCGAGCAAAAAAAAATAAACCAGGAGACAGCTAAGGCTTTGGGCAAGCCGATAGAGGGAATCAGCAGAGAGCTAAAGCTTGATGGTATTTTCCCAGTGTTGTGCAGTGGCCCATAACCACACTGATATGACCAGCAAATGAACAACAGTAACTTAATGCTCGCCTTGTGAGTCTGTGGTGTGTTTGTGTGTTAAATGGCAGAAAGGGCAGCCAGTCTCATTTTCAGCCCTCTCGGATTTTGATAGTTATTGCAAAAAAGCAATACTCAATTGAGGGTGACTGTGAGGATTAACAAACTGGACTGCGTGTGTGTGTGTGTGTGTGTGTGTGTGTGTGTGTGTGTGTGTGTGTGCGTGCATGCCTGTTTGAGTGTTTTGTGATGTTGAATTAATACCATTAATACCATTAAGGCCATGAAGCATCTACTGAGACACTAAACAGACACAGTAACACACTAACACACTCTATTTTCCAGGAGGCTAACTTGCAATATATATTCATGAACCCCAAACGCAATGATTCTGCTTAATAACGTCATGAAGGAAAAGTTGAGTAATATGTGTCTAAACTCTGTGTGCACCCTGCGATTAAGAGACTGTTTGGCGATGAATGCTTAACAGCATCCTACTTAACGGCTGAAATATTTGATGTGAGATGCTGCAGTCTTTATGGTGGCTCAACTCTTCTCTCAAGGAGAGCAGCAGGCTGTTGATGTGATCTTGAATAGGAATGCACTTTGGATTTTTGCTGTATTGTGTTCTGCAATTCAAGCACAGTCCTTGATTCGATGTAGAGAAATGAATCCATGAAGTGGTTGTGGCTTTTAGAAATAAAAGCACCGAATGCAGCGAGTTTTACTTCTGAAGTTTAGAAAATGAGTCAAAGTTATTGTTTTTCTTTCACTGCTGATTTCTGACATTTTTCATATGCATGCAGAATCTGAATTATCAAATAAATATTTGACAGTCTGAAAAAGCTTTCTAAACAAAAAATTGACACTTAAATACTGGAACGACTGAGAAACCAAAGGCAAAAAGACGTGATACCACGAATCAGAGATCTGATCCAAAAAACAGCCTTTACTTGCCAAAAAAAACACTCAAAAAAACAGGTTACTGGTAAAACACCAGGAACACTTAACACCAGGAAAATTCCTGAAACACTTGACACTCAGTACAAAGACAAACTGACACAGAGAGAGGGAAACACACAGACTAAATAGGGAGGAAATCCTCTGGGGATGATGCATACCTTCACCAACTTTTACGATAATCTTTTTAATGGCTATTGAGATATTTAAATTAAAACCAAAAATGTCAACCTCATGGTGGTGCAAGGGGAAAGTCAAGGGATGAGTTAAGTCTGATTGATTCATCTTGCGGAAACATGAATGTCTGTAACAAATGGCCATGCCAATACATCCTATAATTGTCGAAACTTTTCACTCCGAACAATAAATGTTAACCTCCTGGTGTTGCTAGAATAAATAAATAAGTAAAAACTTTGACTCAGTGGTGTTAGATGGAAGGTCAGAGGACAACTGAAGTCTGTGGGATTCATCCTGAGTGGAATATGAGTGTGTGTAGAAAATTTCGATTGTAGACATTTCAGTATGGACCAAAGTCAGTCAGACAGACTGACATTGCCATCCCCAGAGAGCCATGCCACCAGCATGGCTAACAAGGTTTCCTGATGCATGACAATTATGGATTAGGTGAAAGCGAAAATAACAGAAGGTGAAATTGAGTTACATTTTTCCCACAAAATCTTTCTTTTGTCTGCACACCAGGGTGTTTCAGAAGGCATGAATGAACAAACCCCGTGGCCAAAGAAATGAGATAAGCTGTGTTTAAATTGTTAACGTGCATGCCGTTTTTATTATTTCAGCTTTTAAACACCTTTTTTTTTCTGTAGTTGTGATACCTGGTGCTCTGGCTCCTTTTCCTCTCTGATGATGTTAATGGCACCTGAAATGATTCATTAATTTATTCATTCCCGATGCACATTTGGTTCACACATGAACAAACATGCTATGAAAATAATATATTCTGAAATGAACACATGAACTCAAAAAGAAAAACACTCCAAGACACATTTTCTTTTTGCTGTATCATTTTTGTATCTTAATGTAGATTAGGTGCATCTGCACATCTTCAAGTGTGTGCAGTTGTGTGTTTCTTGTGTAAATGTGCTTATATACGGATGCGTATATGTGCGTACATGCGAATGATAACTGGTTGCTGTGTTCTGAATGTGTAAGGTAAGAGGGTTAAAGAAGCCACTGAAGTGCTATGAGTTGTATTGATTGAAAGTTCCCCAGTGCATTGATTATAAGCCAAATGAAAGCAGACAAGCAGAGGATTTAAAGCTCGGCTGCAGTGATATTGACGGGTGGAAGACTACTGTTCTACTTCTGCTCAGCGCTTTTAAGTCTGCTTGGTTCTTATTGTCTGTGCCGGGGAGGTGTAGCTACAATACAAAAGCCATATTAGAGGACATGGTGTGACGTTTGGGACAAGTTGAACCAGACTTGTGACAGAAGGTGGACTATCATGAGTGTGGGATCTTTCATAGATCTTTTTTATCATTGTGCTCTTGATTGTCATGAAACAACCATCATGGCAAAATGCACTTAAAATATGCTTGTGCTCTTTGTTTTCTAAAAGTGTTTATTTTCCCTCTGCAGAGTTCCATGTATTCTCTGGCCCTGAAGTGTCTGATCAGCCTGTCCACAGTCATCCTGCTGGGCCTCATCATTGCATACCATGCACGGGAAGTTCAGGTAAAACACATGCAACCACGGGCAGACATTTACCTCTATATAGGGCCGCATCACGTCCAACTTATAACATGACACAGCTGGAAAAACAACAAAAAATGTCACATTTGCAAAACAACCATGTGCGTATCTCTTGAGAAATGGCCCTTTAAAGCAGCAGGTGTTTATTTTGGGGCTGTCGTACAAATGGGCTTTCTGTCCACTGCTGCATTGCAATATCACAAGGCGGGTTTCCATTAAACCTCAAATTGGTCAAATTGAGATCGTGAATATAAAATACAGCTAATTGAAACAAGTCAGTTTTGGAAAAAAAAGGTTTTACGCTCCCATGAGGTGGTATTTCAGGAGATTTGAAACAGCCATATTTCACAAAACTGCAATGGAAACACTTTTTTTTTTTTGCTTTGATAGGTCACGTGATAGTTATTAGCTATGCGCTTGTCGGTAGGAACTGGTTCCCTCAGGCATGATGCAGCAGGCGCTACAAAAAATGTTACTCTTCAAAAGTTGAGCAGATCATCCAGAAATTTTGAATCCACAATTCCTCTATGAAACTGTGGACTTTCACCTCCCAGAAATCCCTCATACGTGGCCGCTCCCACATATAAGTAACAGACCCATGTTGCCTTCGATTGGAAATAATGACGCCTGGTGCGATGGCTGAAATAAAGCCAATGTTTTCAGCATCCAACGCCATGCTTCTTGGAATGTTATTGTAAGAGGAGAAGTCGCATAACATCACCCAATTGAAGCACAGTCATTTTGCAATTGTGTTTTATCGACATTTCAAAAATATCGCTTAAGTTTTGCACAAATCTGTAATGGAAACCTACCTACTGTCAGCACCTCAAGACAACACTGTAAGGGCATGTACTCAAGCTATCCCCACCAGAAAGCATCTGGCAGTCGGCTTCTGTTGGCTAGTGGCTAGGGCAGCCTACCACGGCAGCAGTACGGTTACAGCAGTTCCCTGAAGTTTTAACAGATCACTCCAACATTGTGTGGTGAATGATCTGCACCTGCATAGCGAAGTATGATGTGTAAAAACCAAGGCTGTGGAGGGAAAACACACATGAATTCTGATACAACCGTTCTCACAGTGATCTCACAGCCAGTGATTGGTAATGTGTTGGATTTAGGACCGTCTATAGTGACCCAGATCTAAAAATCTGATTTGTGTCACATAAGAGCAAAAGAATCAGATTTGGGCCACAGTTGCTTGTAATGTAAACATAGCGGGAGTTATGCCATTATGATCCTTTGTGTGTGTTCAAACACCTTGAGAGGATGTGAAATAATCTACAGTATAAAAATGTCAGTTGCTTCATTAACGATTTAATGCTGAGAAAAACGTTTTGGTTAATGATGAGAATATGTTTTTCTTTCTGTTTTTGGATAGAACGGTAATTGTGAAACAAAAGCATATTATTGGTTGACACTTCACCGCATCATTGGAGTGCTGAAAATCATTTAGCAGCTCACGCAGCACGCAGCGAGTGTCAGGCGTCGGTTTGTAGCTTCATGTCACCAGTAGTCTGAACACAGCATAACACCAATTAACACTTCAAATCGTCTTTGTTTTATCCGTACAAAAAGTTATAGTACGCTATGGAGTGAAGTTAAAATGTCAGAACAACAATTTGTGGCTGTGTGAAAGGCGAAGCAGTTACATTTGTATAGCACATTTCACACAACACAGTTGGAAGTTCAAAGTGCTTTTCAGAGCAATGAAATATAACACATATTAAAGGATAGTGACTTAAAAAAAGTAGAGAAAAGATCCAAAATGTAAAATTAATTACTGAATAATATCCTTTTTTTAAAATTACCATCAAAAATAGCAAAAGTGCAGGCAAGAGGTGCAAAAAGGTTATTTGCAGGTGATGTGAAGAAAACAGGAAGTTACTATAGATGGCCAAGAAAAAACTTTTCTTTAAGTAATGAGCTTTGTAGGTCGCATAACTACCTACAAAGTAGGATAGCTTAAGCCCCTTTTACACTGCCTCTACAAGGCTGAAATGTCCAGCGGTTACTCCGCCTCACAGTTCTTTACTAAAGGTAAAATCGGGGAACTGGGGGACAGAGTTGTCTCGCCTTTATTTCGGCAGCAGAGAGTGGGCATCTGTATAGAAGGGACAGCCCGCAGGACAGACCATGGACAGGACAGGTGTGACGTTTAGACAATGTGATGTGTGCAGCCCACCGCCAAAAAAAAAGCAGCTAGTAGCAGTTAGCAGTAGGGATAAAGATCGAAATCTGGTTCTATTTAGGACCTGGTTCTGCTTATTTCAAAACCCAAAAATCAATTAAGTTTGAGCTCATTGATACTGCTGTCGAGTCCCACTGGTCCTATAACATAACATAACATCTCGAGTTACGTCATTTAAATCCAATCACTGGTCCACATACATCAGTTGTACATCAGATTTAACCTAAACACGGTACCTCTGACTGTCTGCGTGTTAAAAAAGAAAAAACTCCCTGAACTCTGTCTGCTGCTGCTGCAACACAGCCGGCACCGTCTTCATCATCATCCACTCAAAGGAGCCGTTGTAAGCAAACTTTGTAGCAAGTCCTGTTAGTTAAAAATAGTAATCCAATGTTGAAATCGAAGTTGAAACTGGTGAGATAAGTGCCAGTTGGCTAAATAAAAAGGTGAGGTGAGGTTTCATTGTGATGTGTTCAAGGTCGGCTCAAAAAATGACTGTTAGGCAAAGGTAAAAAAAAGAATCATCATGATGTGTTCAAATGTACCATCAAGAAAAAGAAAATTTAGTTTTTGGCGAGAAATTTTAATAATCTTGTTTAGGTGAGAAATTTGTTTTCCCAGCAGTATTAAATGGACAGTAGAGATGGAATTACAACCTGTTTACTGTCCTATCACAAGCTTTCATCATCTTATAATACTAAAACTACTGATGCCATCATTTTTCAAAGTATTTAAATTTAAATACAATGATTTATTTCCTAATCACTAAAAACATGACCAAAAGTGACAGGAGACAATAACCAACACTTAAGTGTGAAAATGAAATATTTTTTTAAAACCCAAATAAACATTTTCTTTCTATTATTGAAGGCGTGAACTGTTTTGTTCTGTTCAGAAACAGTAATTTTTTAAGCAATAAAAGCAAAACCAGTTCTCCTCTCAGTCCAAAGCAAACGTGTTGTCGCCTTTCCACCAAATTATAGAAAAGTATCGATAATGACTTGGATCGTTAAGGAGTCTGGATAATGGTATCAGTATCAATAAAAATCAACAATCCCCATCCCTGGTTAGCAGCCAACTCAAAGAAGAACAGCAACCAACAATATCGGCTTCATATTTAGTGGACAGACATGAGAGTTGCATCAATTTTCTCATCCAATTCTTGGCTAGAAAGAATATTTCTACTACTACTTCCTTAATGCCCTCGCCTATTTGCTGAGGAGTATTTTTCTATAAATTGAATCATGTGATCTCTGTCCACAGTGTACACACTGTGTTGTCGTCCCTCAGGCTCCTGAGACAGACCAAGGGACCCAGGTGTGTGTCAGCTCCAGCCAATTAATGACCCTTAATGAGGGTTTTAGTGGGATCGACAAAACAGTCTGCATGGCTTTGCATCGGTAGATACGCACCGAATGTTAAATACACACTCAAACAATAACAACCCTGTCATTCAGTCGATGAACACATAAACACACACACGCAGGCAAGGCACACAAACACAAATAGCCTCAACCTCTTGCAAGGCTGAAACAATCAATCAGAAATGCTTTCATGCTTCTTGATATCTGTTTTGCTGTTTGTCATTTCGCTAATATAATGGCACCATGGTCATTTAGCCGAGGTTTTCATCTGAAGCCATTTGCAATCGATGCACATTGACTATTTATGGGAGCCTTGCGGGAATCGGACCCAATGAGTGCCCCCACACTAGCTATTACTCCCACCAACTAAACCACGGAGCAACACTCATCCATCTCACCACATATTAGTTTAATGCTGTGACTTTTTTTATTTTTTTTATTACATCACAGCTTAGATGTTGCTGGAAATGTCTAATAGACTTCCAGCAGGTCTGTGATGGAGACGATGGATGCATTCTGCTCTGAGGTTCAGGCTCTCCCTCTGTGGATCAATAGCTAGATGGCCGTTGCTTATTCACTGTCATACACAGAGGCTGATAGACTGGTAATCAGTCCGTAATAGGCAGCTGCTGTGTATTAAGATTCACAATGATATGTGTGCGTACAGTTAAGCATTCATTGATAAAAGAGCCCCAGTTTCTGCTCACGAGTTTGATGTCACACTCGCATACGGAGTCAGTCATCCTCCCACGCGCACTGTGGTTGCCACACGTGACAGGCACGCTAATGCCGACGGGAGAAGAAAGATTGCGATAGAGAGAAAAATGGTCTTCTGTTAATCATTTCTGTGATTAAATGAAGTGAGGAGTTTGAGGAGGTGTGCTTTGAAGGTAGTGCATGGGAGGGAATTGCAGCAAGGTGTTGGAGATAATGCTTCGATTGAGGATGGTGATTATTTATAAGCATTGTACCCTGGGGCAGCAGACAGCTTGAGTGTTAATTTTCTTAGTTCTTGCCATCATTTCTATTGGATATAATAACACTGTGCTCATGAAAATCACACAACTCGGTGACACTGAAGTCAGATAATCAGCTTTCAACCACTTCATTAGGAGATAAAACCAAAGATGAGCACACCTGAAATGCTGCTTATAATTCCTCATTGTGCAGCAGGAAAGCTGTGCATACAAATCGTCTTTGGTCAAAGTTTAAACAGTATGTTTAATACAAATTAGGCCCACAGGTTCTCTTGTGGCTCGTTGCAGAAACTATTTATCTTCAGAAATTAAGTTTGTGACTACAACGTAGAATTTTTAGCATGAATAAAGGCCAGGATTACAAAAATACAACCTAAAAGGAGTAAACTGTAATTATTCTATGAGCTGAAATGAATATACAATGTTTGGTTACTCAATAAAATGCTTCTTAATCCTGAATTTAGCATCTTTTTTGCAGCTTGTTTGCAGTAGAAACAAGCTCTTGACACAACATTGACATTTGTAACATTTTTTAAATTTGTTTGCAAATCTGTAGTTGTGTTTCTACTCACTTTTATCTCAGTTTATGGTCTCTACCAACTTCTGAGGGAAACATCTGGCTCTTTAGCTGCTAAAAGCTCCATAATGTTCATCAGCTGGTCACTAACTTTGTACGTCTGCTGTTTGTTGCCGGGCAGGTGCCATAGTACAGTTTTTTGTTTTGTTTTGGGGTTTTGTAGGGATTTTGTGCTTAGAAACTCCATAATATTTGCTACTTGCTACTGTTACAAGCTAGTGTAGTTACTGTGTTCAAAAGCTTCATTTGCAAATACTTTGCTGGTTAGCAAAGCTACAGAAGTGGCAGGGATGCTGTTGCCCAAATTATTTACAGCCAGAGGCAAAGAGGGCTGATCATGGACTGATGTGTAGGTAAGGTGTCCAGATCACGTCGCTGCCTCAGTCCCAGTTACTTCACCCAGCAATATGTTCGGCAGTGTAACAGCTCAGTGTTTCTCACAGTTCATTTGATATGCTATGTAAGTGCACACATACCATTTCGTATGATATCCTAAAAATTAGCACCCCACAAATCGCGAATGACATCCTTTTTAAAAAAAAATAAAAATAAAAATAATTTATTTATTTATACTATATTAAACTATTGTACTATATATTTATACTAATATATTTTATAATTCAAAAAGTCCTGTTTTTTATGATCCATCCATCGCCCCAACCTAAATGCATTGGTCACATGATAGCAGCCTTCCAAAACTCTGAACTGAATTTTGGTGCATTACTATTCGTAGGAAAGCATACAAACAGTGCATGAGGACAGCGAGAACAGTTCAAGAGCGTCCCCGTTCAATACACTGCACAGTGTGTGGCTACATAATGTTCTACTTACAGATATGTCTCGTACATCTCAAGAGCTCACACTCAACGCTGCACGTCCTCAGCAAAACAACCACCAAGTGTGAAGTCAATCGGATGAACAGTTGAGAAAACCGAAGGACAGACACAGACAGGCATAGCCTCCTTCCATTTTAGTTTGATAACAGCAGAGTGACAGCGTGCAGAATCCCAGAGTGCACGCAAAACCACTTTCATATGTGCAGCCTCCACCTGAAACCAGACGCATGTTTCATTACATGCGTGTTAAGTTTGTTATTGAGTACCTGCCTGCTGGTGCAAAGCCGGTTTGCTTATATACATGAGCAGCATAAGAAGTGCCAGTTTGTCTCTGCTTTTTATTGTTGGCTGGTTCGAACACAAACACACAGCGAGACACACACCATGGGAAGTAATGCTGTGCGAAATGAAAGGCATTGTTCAATAAAGATCTCATTCTCAGATTACGACACACTCTGCTGGAGCATTTTGCCCAGCATGTAACAGGATATTACATGCACGCACACACACACACACACACATTTGCACAAAATGTTGGAGAGGCAGAGACACAAGAGATCAGAATGATGTTATCTGGTTTAGCTGGCATTTATACCACCTTTCTGTCTCTCTCACTCTGATCTCCATTTCTCTCTCCTTCCTCATGTCTTTTATCTTGCAGTACTTTTTGTTTACCACCATCAGTGTCTTTCTCTTTTTCTTTCTTTTTTTCTGTCTTTCTTCTCCTGCTTCTTCGTCATTATCAGATTAGATCTGTCTCCCTTCTTCTCCACCGGGCTTCAATTCAATTTCGTTGTTGAGTTTCACATCCTTTCTTTCTGACTCTTCTCCTGCCTTGTTACTCAGCATTCAGCTTCCTCACCTATTTACCCTTCTCCTGTTGTACTTCAGCACTCGCCTGCTTTTCTCACCCTTGAAAAACCCTCACTGTTTTGTTTTGGGTTTTTTTAAAAACTTTTATCTTGTCCCCTTTTCATTCATCTCTCGCGTCTTTCCTCTCTGCCTTCCTCTTGTGGATGTTCTCTCCTCTTCCTCCCCTCGCTTCATCTTCGCTGTCTCTTCTAATCTGTCGGCTCAAACCAATTGAGCTCAGCATGAAATAAGGAAAAAAACCAATCAATGTAGACTGCCATCAAAGAAAATAATTTGAGTTCTTATTAAGCATAGACAGGAACGATCTTGTAATGGAAGAGAGATAATTGTTGTGTGTGTAAAACAAGTGGGGGCATGCTGTAAATGACATGAACGAGTATCAAAAGTGTGATTTAAAGCTGTTTGTCCCTGTGAAAAATGACAAATCAGACTTAGGAAATGTCTTTTATTCTGGGTGAGAACACTGCCATTTTCAGTTGTGCTTAGTCAGCTGAGCCACATTGACATACTGGGTTTTGTTTTGATTTTTTCATTTTTAATATAGCAAACTGGAAAGTTAAAAAAAGTTCAAACAAGTGCAAAAAGGAAAAGAAAAAAATGTTAATGTGACTGATTTTCATTAGTCTACTGTAGGTTTAGATTAAATCAGAGGAAATAAGCGTGTTTCCAAATTCTCTTAATCTTTTAACAGTGACTTGTTTGCTGTTAAAAAATACCCAAATGTTAGATTTTCACAGTTATCAGCCATGTTCCACATTTTTCCAACATTTTTCTGGGATGGCTTCTGATTCTTACCAAAATTTCTCAAGTCTGTTGCGTTCTCCTGGTTGTACTCACATGCCTCTTTGAGCAAACTAATCTAAAAAGTCTTCTTTAAACTTGTACAAAATGCAGCCGGAGTTTTAGCTGAATCAAAAATATATTATCCCTAAAAGAGCATCTCATCATCTTTTAGTATTTACTCATTAGATTTCATCAGCGTTGCAGCACAGGTGGGTTTGAGACCTTTTACCACATTAACTGTACAAAAATATCTAGATTTGGGGTATTTACAATTGTATTAAATACTATAAATTAATGAAAAATTAATTGGTGATTCATAATGGAAATTCTTTTCATTTCTATAACAAATATCTGCTACAGATGAAACAGCACAACTATTAAAAATATAAACAACGATGCAAACAAATAAAATATGAGGCCCATGTACATTAAAGAGGGTAATACACCATATCAGAGAGCTAAAAGCTGTTGTGTCCATACACTGCCGCCCCATCTTCCCTGAAATCACACAGTGCGGGTTGTTATCCGAGCTTCTTTGTTGTTTTGAGAGACGGTCTGGCTGTGCGTGCATGTGTGTGCATGTGCGTGTAAATCCCACTGGCTAGGTAAATGCCACCACTCTGCACTCATGTAACAGTCATGTTGTTACCACCCATCTGGATGACTGATCATTCTTTAAAACATGTAAAATTACCCTTTGCTTTTGGGTTGTGACAATTCATTCAGTGTACCTACCTCTAAAATCTATTTGAGAATTTCCCTCACAAGCTTAGATCGGAAAAAGACATCTTAGCAGAGATTTTAAGGACAAAAGGGCCACTGAACACTGGCCTGATCATTGTGCTGAGCACTGAATAAGAGCTGAATAAATACAGAATGATCACGGCTTGAACACCTTAGCTTTTTTAACTCTGCAACATCAACATAAATCAGTATTGTGAGATTCTGTAATCTTGGTTTCATCACGGCAGTTGACAATGTGCTGCTTTCATTTCTTATAATTGGGTTTAACCTTGCTTTTTGTGTACGGCTTTGAAAGATAATTCTTTGTGTCTATGTTTAGACAACAGAAAACAGATGGAGACTATCATGGTACAGATATTATTAGAATTCGAGCAGAGATTGTTATCACCGCTGTGAACTCAGGAGACATTTTGAGAGTGCTTTGATTGACTGTCCAATCTGTGCAAGCTCACGCTATTAGTTTGAGTTAACATTATGTCCAATTGGCTGAGGTTGGTCAGGAATAATGGAGATGGAGGATTAAATATTTCATTGGTCTAAACCAAGAAAACACAGCTGCTATTATGACCCACAGTTTCCAAGTGAATAATCAGATGATAAATGATTCATATGGTCAAAATCAGGATAAAAGTTTGCTTAAAAAACTATTTGCAAATGTATTTTTCATGTGTTTCATGCAGCATCCAGGGACGTCCGTGCATACATGTTCTTGTATTTGATGTTCTGGCTTGTTGCGTGACTCTAACTGCCAGCTCACCACTGGCCTTCTCTTCATTTCTTCACACAAACTCTAAAAGGAAAGGATTCATTTTGGCTCGTAAACCTGCAAGAAATTCAGATGTGAGAGGGCAAAATTGAATTGTCGTTGAAATTAATCAAATAGAAACTCTGAGAGAGAGTGTGTGAGAAAAGGATATTTCTCCAGTCCATTAGTGCACTTTAAGCATTAGTGAACTGTGTTATTTGGTTACTTTTGGAGCATTTTAGAAGCAGTGCATTGATCACGAAGACACCAGCTTGGCACTCTCAGCCACTCAAAGACAAGCAGATGGAATTAGGGAAAAATAAAGTGTTGCGCAGTAGTTTTCCAAAAAGGATTCTTCAAAGTCAGTCTAAAACTTGGGCATTCATTTCATGATGTCATGTTCTGCAGATTGCGCATAATGTACATCCGCTCGAGGAACTATAATGGAAGAGAAAATGACAGCGAAGTAGAGCAAAACATCCTCCTTATACTGACATGAAGGAAGCATTTCACTCACATATTTCCAGGAAATGTTAATTTATAAGATGCCATTTGTGTCTTGTTAGCCTTTGGCCATTTTTAGTAACACAGTTTGCTTTCTGTGTTTGCATCGAACAAAGGAGATTCCTGGTGGAATCCTCTCTTCACTGTCTCCCAGCTGCTGTTTTTAGACTTTCTCGTGGCAAGCCGTGAACCTTCCCTCATCTCTCGCACCTTCCAACGCTTCCTTTTCACTTCGCTGACACCCTCTCTCCCCTTCCTTACTCTGTGTAAAAACAGCCACAGGGGTGTTCCCTCAGAGCTGCAATTACAGTCAAGGAAAGCGTGTTACCCCTCTCTGCATATTCACGAATCTGCGAATCTGTACTTGTGTGTGTGTGTCTGTCTCGCCCCAGTTTTTTTTTTTTTCGAGGGATTTCCATGCTGTAGGATGCAGAAATTTCCCAGAGGTGCGACTGTGTGTGTGTGTGTGTGTGTAAAAGTATGTGTGCATGCTTTTTAGTGTTCACTCCATCACCGTGTTCCTCAGTGATTAGGGTCGTCTCCGTCCCAGGTTAGTTTTTTACCCCCCTGTGAGAAACGCCGACTTGAGGCTGATTTGCCTGCAACTACTTCTTTTTGAGAGTCTGTACTGCATCTGACAGCCCCGTCTAGATGTGTGTGCGCATGCATGTGTGTGAAATTGCCTCTGCATGTCTCGCTTGCACGCTTGGCAGAGTCTGCCCAGTGCTGTGTCTGGTTCCGTGATGAGAGGCATCTGCAATCAGGGTCTTAACGTGATTACCAAGGTACGATGGCCCTGGGCACTGGGAGGGGTCGAGGCACGGGTGGATGGCTAAAGAGGAGAGGCGATAAACTCCTCCAGCAGGTTGCAGGTGTAGCACAGGGGAATGGTCGCGTTGGAGAGACTCTTCTTTGACCTCACACCTCCACCTGTGAAGAGCCCTCAGCGAATCTTTGGTGCTGTCATTTTCAGACATATCTCCTTTTTTGTCTCCATTCCCTCCCACTGGCCTGTTTTTTCTGTTTTGTTTTGTTTCTTTTACTTTGCCCTCCTTCTGTCCTGTCGGCTCTCTGTTGTCTTTCCTCGTCCCTTGCCCTCTGCCCTGCGATGCCACATTTTGTTAAAATTAAGAAAATAACAGAAGATTTTCCATGATCTTGTTTGTTTTTCCCTGTGGGCTTGTTCTTTATGTCCTGGGTTATTTAGTTTAGCTGCTCCCTGACCTCACTCCCTGTTTCTCCCCTGATAGATTTGACAGTTTGAACTCCCTCACATGCACGCTCGCACACACACACACACACACACATAGACACACACATAGACAATCCCTACCTACTTTTCCTCTTCCTCCCTCATCCCCTCCCTCTGTCCTGGTCTTGTTGGGGCAGTGGCACTCACTCACTCCCATTGACAGATTACTCTCCTAATGGAATTTAATTATTTATCCCTTCCTCATGGCGATTTAGCCAGGAAAAGACCGACAGCAGGAGTGCGAGGGAGGACAGAACAGGATGGGGACAGGAGAGTGGAGGGAAGAGGAAGGGAGAGCCACTCATTTCCTCCAGTGGCAAGAAACTGGATCACCTCTGTTATGATTTCGAGAGATGTCATTCAGAGCAAGGAGGAAGCGCAGGGAGGGAGCTTGGAAGGAGACAAAAATGAGAAGGTAGACGGAGGTTAAGAGAATGACAGGAGTGAAAGAAGGAGTGATGTCTCAATTGCAGACAAAAAGCAATGTACTGAAAGTGTGAATGAATATACATGGAGTTTGTTGCCTTTCTCTGTGGCTCAAAGAAGCACGCACACATACAGAAACCTATTTTTGTCACCTAGGGGAGCACAGAAGAAAATGTTGGCATGGCACGCCTTTGCAAACCAAGATCATGTCACATTTGCACGTTTTATATGTGGCATATCAATTTTTTGTGCCGAAATATATGAGGTGACTTCCGGAGGATGGATGCCCTGACACACCAAGACAATACTGCTGCAAAGCTGCAGACCACTGTTTCAGACCAACAAATAACTAAACCGGTTGAGATTTAGTGTGTCATTGCTGTGTTTTCAGCTGTTGTTAGGTACCAAATGTGGATGTTTTGTAGCGTCCTGTTGCTGTGTTTTCAGTTGCTGTTTAGACAGGAAAAGCAGTTGTTTTTCAGCCTGGATTGTGTCCCCAAAGTTAGGTATTTTAAAAAAGAAATGTGTAAGATTGAGGGGATTAAGTGCTATCTAGCATGAAGGATTGCAGATTGCAACCACCTGAACCGTCTCCCAGTTAGAATTCCTTAAGTGTTCATTATTCAGGAACCCGAATTATCAACAGAGGTCTTTTCCTCCTCTAAACCAATGGGCATGGTGTTTTAAACTGGTGAAAACACCGAAAAAGGCAGTTTCACATTATAAATCAGTGTTTCTCCGATGCTGCTCGTCACAGAGGGGCTGACTACAGTATCCAATGCAAAAAATTCATATGGCCCTATCTAAAGCAAGTGTTTGGTTTGTCCATTCAGGGCTACTTTAGAAACATTGCGATGCAATTTGATGGACTTTGTGGACGAAGACCAACTTGCTGTGTAGATATAAACCATTCTAAGGTTTAAAAAACCAGAGAATTCCTTTTTCAGGTGATTATACACTAAAGAAAACATACTTATATTCAATTTCATACAATATATCCCCCTTTGATCCAGAATTTGATGTTTTCCTCAACCATAACCTCATGGTTTCATGCCTAAACCTAACCACACATAAACCACAGTGACGTTTAACATGTTCATTACATAATAACGTGTAAATGTTTGCAGAAAGTCACAATACCAATATTAAATTCATGTATTATTATACCAACATTTTTCCTAACAATTGAGTTGGGACATTGCATTGCCTTACATTAATTGCCTGGAGAACTACTGCCAACTCCACTTCTAAACCTAACTTTATCCGTGAAACAAGTCTTTACCCTGAAATTCAGCAGTTTATTTTAAGGGAACGAGCTTTTTGTCCCCAAACAGAATTTGAGTCCCCATAATGTGACTGTGCGACTCGATTTTTGTCTCCAAAATGTGACTACACACTCACACACACAAACCTTTACAAGTGTTCGACAGCCTGCTTCTGCTCTCCTCTCTGTACCTCTTCACTCTCTGTCGCGCACCTCTCCGTCTTATTCCCTGTATCCCCTTTTTTCTTTCTTCTTTCCTCGTCTCTTACTGCGTTTCTCTCTTTTTGACTCTCTTCCTCCCTCTTCCTCCCGCTCTCTCTCTCTCTCTCTCTCACTGGGGATCCTAATTAAGCTTGGCTGCTCTTTGATGTTGTCGCCTTGGCAACAGTCACCATGACGAGGCTGGGTCTGCACACTCTCTCTCAAACTCACTCAGGCATACACAAATACACACAAGTACAGTACACATACACACACACACACGCACGCTCACTGAAATCATTAAAGAATACAGGCAGCGTTTGACCCTCGGTTCAAATGATAGCTTACACAATGACTCAGGCATGTGCGTAGGCTTCATTCGTGTGTGCACACATGTCGGCTACATGTGCACACACGCGTGTTACAACGGCAGAACAAGGGAAACACATACATCCTGCTGAGCTGGATAAAGATAGCAATGAAGCATGTAGCGTGTGTGTGTGTGAGTCCATAGGTGGCTGAGGAAGTGGCAGCACTTCAGTCTGACAGTGACCAGTTGGCTGTGGCACAGAGCGGCGAGCTGCCATAGCCGCTTGTTCAGACGTTTGACCTGTTATTGTAGTTTTTTGTTTTCCTAAATAAATGTTTGTGTGGGCTAAAAGCCCTCGAGATGAATCATGTGGTAAAGAGCAATTGTTAGCACCGGCTGTTACTCGAGGCAGAGCTGATTTACAGCAGGGGAGTTCCTCATTTCTCTCACTGTGCCCCGGCCTCTCTCTCTAGGAACTACAGTATGTTGTGCTTCCTTCTTTCTCTATTCAACGTTTTCTATCCACTGCAACGATCTCCAAACCGGGCCTTTTTGTTAACAACTGACTTCTATGAATGTGATTTTATTTTACTACATGCAGTTGCACAGATAATTTGCAGGATTCAAACATCTTTCCAGTGTAAATCAATGACCCGAGAAATATTTTACAATCAAGTGCAGTCATTTTTCTTGATTTTTTTGAAGCATTATGTTGCCCTTTGCACCCACCACATGCACCATATAGCACATATGTGAATACATTTATAGCGTGTGTATGTAAAAACATTAGGTCTTATATTGACTTTGACTTAAATGACTTTCTTTCTGGTATGTCTTTAGTACTGTTTTGGTACTTATTTAATTCTATGTGTGTATTTTTTATTCTTTATTTTCTCTTTATTTTCGTACTTTTTCGTTGCACCGTCAATCTGAAGAGAAACAAATTTTCGATTCTTGTATGTCTAACACACATGGCAGAATTGAAAATAAAGTTGACATATGGATGCTAGACGCCTCAAGTTTGGCATTTTGGCCATCTTGGTATTTTGGAGCCAGGAGTGATCATATTTTGGTGAGAGGGTGGCACTGTGGAGGAGTGAGGGGTGGATCTGACTGAGGAGCCAAGGACAGGCAGATAGTCTGTCACTCAAAGTAGTCTGCCCTTAAATATGCGAAACTTTAAGCCCTAATAAAATGTAAATGGGTGAGTTATATAAAAATTAATCCCCCTGCAGTTATCATAAAGGCTGAGATAGCTACAAAGAACAAAACCGTTTTTGTACCAGGCTGTAAACATGATTTAATTCTGCTGTAAAGTTTGGCATTTTAACATGGGGGTCTATGGGGATTGACTCGATTTCGGAGCCTGTCTCAAGTGGCCATTAAAAGAAGTGCAGGTTTTGGCATTTCCATGTTGGCTTCATTTTTCAGCCCCAAAGGATGCTTGATACAGAAATTAATCTCCAGAAAATCCCTTGAAACATGGTTAAAAAATTTGACCGTCCAAACAGAATACCTCATTTCAGGGGGAAAAGTACTTTATGTCCTTAAATCTATTGTTGGTAACTTTTATGAAAATAACTTTGGGTCTTTTTTGCAGAATTTGACCCTATATTCTGGATGAAATACATGAAACTTATAGTCTGAAAAAAAAACATGTGCCTCCCACTCTTCCTACTGCTTTAATGGCATTTGATCGAATCAGAGCGCAGCACAGCAGCAAAAAACAATCAGAAATTTAGCTCAAATGTTTTCTGAAACATATTTTAGTGTACTGTTCAGTAAGGACGTACTTTTATGGCCAAAATGACAGTCACGATTATTTTTGAACATTATTGAGATCACAATTTGAGCTGTAGAGGATAAGATATATTAGAAACAAACAGGTGAAATGATTTGATACCATGTGGCAACAATGCAGGAACAGAATCTTGATTCATATTTGATCAGGAATGCCTAGTTTTACAGTTTGACAGCAGTTGGCGAGCAGTGATTGACAGCTGCGTTAGAGACCCGTCGGCTCTGAAAGGTTGTTTTCCTTTAAATGCAGTAAGGCCTTTAGAAGCAGTACAAGTCAACATAGCAGGCAGAGGAGCATGACTTTCCACAGACTATATGTAGTATTTAGTGCTGTGTGAATATTTTAACATTTTTAGGAAATATGAAAAAAAAATATGAACGTTATCAACAACCAAGAACAGCATGACATGAAAAGATGCAGTTTATTTTCAGCATCCTCCATTCTCTGATACTTCCTCATTCATATCTTTATCTCTTCATTTCCTCTGCACTTCATCCATCTCTTTCCACCGCCTTATCCTCTCATCAACCACATCTCCTCCCCCCACTTCCTGTCAGCACCGTCTGGAGGATGGACCCTTTAATGAAACCTTGCTCTTACCACTTCCTTATAACTACAGCTTTGGCGACAATATTAGCAGTAACCACAGCAATTATAGGAAAACAAAACATCAACAAACAGAGAGGTAAAACTGCAATTAAAGATAACGTCATTAGGCACATGCTCGAGCCTCTGGCAGAAATACGGGCACAGTGGTCTTTTTCTTCTAGAAAAACATTGTGATCATTAGGAGCCTGTTTTGCTTTAGTGCAGCTGCTCCAGATGACTTTGGTTTAATTTTAGTAAGAGTTGTAGGTTATATGAAAATGAGCAATAGCACTGCGTGGAGTCTGAATAGATTACTGATTAGATGGATGGTGTTTTACATCTCAGGAAAAAGACATTTACTCTAAATTGCTGCTCGTTGCTTTAATCATCAGATCAGTCAGCTGTCCTGTTGAGTGGCCTGTGCCAGCAGAGGATCACGATGAAAAGTTTGCACAGCGACACATTAAAACACTCCTTCCCTCTTTTAACTCTCCTTCCTGTCCCCGCAGCTGTTTGTCATCGACAACGGAGCTGACGACTGGCGAATCGCCATGACCATGGAGAGGGTTCTGCTGATCGCTCTGGAGCTGCTGGTTTCTGCGGTGCACCCAGTGCCAGGGGACTTTAAGTTTCAGTGGCGGGCGCGGCTGGCCTTCTCGTACGCGCCATCGCATGCCGAGGCCGACCTGGACATGGTGCTGAGCGTGCCCATGTTCCTGCGCCTCTACCTCATCGCCAGAGTCATGCTTCTGCACAGCAAACTCTTCACCGATGCCTCCTCCAGGAGTATAGGTGCCCTAAATAAGGTCAGAAGCATTTCATGCTTGCAGGTGTGTGTGTGTGCGTGTGTGTGTGTGTGTGTGTGTGTGTGTGTGTGTGTGTATGTGCATTCAGAGAGTGTGGTCGTCAGAGATTTGGCCTGAAAGCGGTGAGGGCGTTGTAAAGGTATTAAGGTCAAGAGCTCTCTCCTCAGAATTAAATCTGTGTCCACCCCGTCCCTTTCATTCCTGGCCTCTATGGCTCCAGCTATCTAAAGTCCTTCCTCGTGCAGCGTCCTTCTAGTCGCCCTGGTCCTTTTCATATACCAGTTCAAATCCCCTTCCTCTCCTTTTGTTATCGCCGTACAAGGAGACTTAGATGTAAGCTGTGGTGGATTTTTCATAATACAATATGAGATGGGAGCGTGAAATCAGAACAAGATATTGCGTACGGCTCAAATGGGGCATGAAAAGAAAGGACTCGATTGAGATTGCAATACGAGTGCGGAGAAACGTGTACAAGCCATGCAATAAATGATTTGTGCCACGTTCTAATGACTTTAAATGACAAACATTATTGTAAAATATGAGGATGCAGCGTGTGGTGGAAATATACAAACTACAAAAAGGGAGGAAGGCGAGGAGTAGATTTTTGGACGGGTGACTTAGTCGCGAGTGTATCTGCGATGGCTCTATTCTGACCCTCAGGCTGCAGTGATGGCGAGAGGAGGTGAAGCTGCCATTGAAGAGCAGCTCTAAAGCGACAACTCATATATCAGCTGCTTAGCCCTTCCAGGGCTCGCAGTTGTTCTCAGATCATCCGTCCACCAGAAGTTGATGACAAATGAGTCGCGGATAAAAACTACACTGAAAAAGGCCAATTACTCAAAGACACTGTATCGCTTGACCCAGGTTGGAGGGCGAGCCCCGATCTTGACTCCAATTACAGTGGAGATTCTCAGAGTGCTGCCGCTATCAGGAGCTGCTCAGAAGACTAATTAGTAAAACATCAAGTCTGTGTGGGAAACGGTGCACAGGATAAGGATTCAGAGCTGCACAACGCATGAAAAAATGTGTATTACAGCGTCATTCGGCTGCTATGCTGACTGTGCATGTGTGTGTATTGCAGGTGCATTTTAACACACGGTTTGTAATGAAAACCCTCATGACTATCTGCCCCGGAACGGTGCTGCTGGTCTTCAGCATCTCTCTGTGGATCATCGCTGCCTGGACTGTACGAGTGTGCGAGAGGTCAGTAACAAAGCTGGTTTGTCTATGTGTGTGTGTTTGTGTGCATGAGACAGAGTGACGGACTGCGATTGGACGAGGCATTCAACTGAGCAATTAAATTCAATTGGCAGGAAATATAATCTGGGACATGTGTGCAACATAATCCATCTTTAGACTTCAGTTTATGAGGCTTTCTCAACAGTTGTACACTTAATTTGATCCAGGCAATGGAGTTGCTACTTGGTTTGTCCATTTTGTCTCATAAAACTGCAATATAATAAGGGTCCTGAAAGACAACACTTTATTTAACCCCCTGCCGCTCAGCATTTATAAGCAGTATGCAAACCCTTTGTGGTGTACTATTTAACTAATTTAACTTAATAAAACTTCTCGGAGGCGTGGTAAGATCTTTATTAAAATAACAAAGATCTGAGTCAGTTTGCCAAAAAACAGTTAGCTGAAAAATCATTCTTCACATAACAATATAAATTTTCAAAAGGGGCTGAGACCTTTTACATGCCAATCACAACAAATACTAAGTTCGCACTTCCTGATTTTACACCATTCCCCAAATCATCCGAGAGATGTCCTTGCTCCGTGACAAAGCCAGGTTGCCCCGGGCAGGACAGCCTAACCCATCACGGTAATCTAAAAATGTCATCAACTAAACTGAAAAACTCAGGTTAAAATAGGACATAGAGATTAAGAAATATTCATTAATAATATAAAGTAAGAATATGCATCTTGATTATGATATAACAACAACTTTTCTTTACCCCTTAATTTGTTTAAGCCCACTATAATGTAATTTTAAGCAGATGTAAGAAAACTCTTATTTGACCATGCCTTCTCCTGTTTGTATTTGTAACTGGAGTATAAACATTATGTATTAATGATTGATAACATAGTATAACATGGCCAAAAATCACAGTACAGTATTTGAATAATGATGATTATGTATTGTTTAAATGTGCATACACTTGTACAAATAATTTGCAGGTGACAATTCCATGATATTAAAAAAATAATGCTATTGATGCAAAATCAAGTGGAAAGCAAAAAGTGGCCATCCTGATACGAATAGTTTGAGTGCTTTGGGAGATAATCAAAGAAATATGGGAAAATGTCAGTTGGTTAAGGAGCTTGATCACATGCATCATCGCCCGGCTGCTGGGAAGCCCTTGTTTGGTCTACAACCAAGTTTAATTGGTGTTTCCTCTCCAAACCAAATTTCAGAAGGAAAAAAAGACATAAAACTCAATTAATTTGCTTCAAACAAGGTGCAAATGAAAGAATTTGAGAAGTGTGTCCCTTTATGGCAGAGAATGGAGAACTCAGAGCAAATACATCCAATGCCAACAACCAAGGATACGTTTTTCTGTTGAATAGTTTTTGAGATAACAACTTTGTTTCAGATCTGCACCACGGTTTGGTTGCTATGGCAACAGTGTTGTGCACAGGAATAATGGCGGCGAGAGCTGCTGTTTATGTGTTGTGTTTGTGTGTCAAGCAAAAAAATAAAAGAAAATAAAAAAGGTCATGTGTTTGAAGTTTGACGCCCACATGTGCAGACAGGACCAGTTATGCTGGGTTTCTGTATTTATAACCTTACTATTGACTGACTTTATCCTCTGCACACATTTCTTTTCAGGTATCACGATGCCCAAGATGTGACCAGTAACTTCCTGGGAGCCATGTGGCTTATCTCCATCACCTTCTTGTCCATCGGCTATGGAGACATGGTTCCTCACACCTACTGTGGCAAAGGAGTCTGTCTGCTCACAGGAATCATGGTCAGTATGTTTCCTCCCTCCCTCCCTCCCCCCCCCCCTCTCTCTCCCTCCCCTCGGTGCTGTCCTTGCCTCGTTCAAAGGTCAGCAGATTAGAGAGCATGCTGTCGTTTGCGAGAGAAATTCTGCCATTTGTGTAATTTGGGCAATCCTCCTTGAATTAGCCTGCATCTGTGCCTCTGTGTGTTTTAGGGGTGTAGGCGTGCAAACAAGAGCACGTTGGGGGTTTGTGTGTGTGTGTGTGTGTGTGTGTGTTATTCCCATGTCTGTCCTCATTGCATAATGAAGGTCCCACCTTTCAGTGTGCCATGTCCTCCCACTCACTGTTTTTCTCTCTCTCTCTCAGTCTTTCATTTACTTTCTGTACCACTATCTACCTCTCCCTCTCTTGTCTGTCTCTCTCTCTCTATTCATCCCTCTATCTCTCTCTCCCTCTCTGTCCGTCTCTCCTTCCCTGAGGCCATGTGTTTATTTCTATCTACCGTCCATCTGTTAGTATCAGTGTTTAAGCTGCCGACTGCTCTTCTATTTCATCACTTCACAGGTGTTCCTCCCTCCTTAAAGTATTCATTTCTGTCCATAAAGAAGTCTTTTACTGATATAAAGAGGCTTCTAACATAAAACTAGGCTGTCTCTGCAGAAAAATGACGCATATATCTGCTTCATGACCAGAGAAAATGGAGAAAAAGAGCTGTGGCATTTGCTTTTGCTCAGGGGGTAGAAAACCTACAACTACCAGAATGCAATGCACCGTGGCAGACCTATAAACGCTCCCGCAAGTGGGTGACATAATGTGAAGTTATTCGGTTTATACAATGGCAGTACCAACAGTCTCATATTAAAGTTAACCCATTGAAACCTCAGCAAATTGGCTTGATTTCTTTCAAAAGCATTGAAAAAAGGCAATGAGCAAGAAATTAACCAAAAAAAAGCAAAAAATCAGTAAAATACCTGAAATTAGCAAAAAAAAAAAAAGAAAAGGAAAAGAACAAGAAAAGGAATAAATACAATAATAATTACAAATAATAATAGCAAGAACAACAATAATAAATATAGTTTTCTTGATATTTTACCCTAGTTATTTGATAGTTTTCTAATTATTCTCTCTCTTTTTTCAAGCCAATGTTCAGGTCGTTCTCTTGTTACCTTTTACCAATTTTTTGCAATTTGCAGAACAGGTCATGCCAAGTTGCTGATCTCCTCTTCACCTATGTTTTTTTAAGATAATCAAAACAATAAATTTGCTCACATTTTAAAGGTTATACTTTTTGCATTCAACGTGGCGGCATGGAGTTCGAGCAACAGCCCAAGAGCCGGTGAAATCCTGGGGGGATATCTAGGCACTGGTTAGATGGAGGGAAGTTTACCAGAGTTTATCGACACATACTGCCCACATTGTTTTAATATAAGTCAGCAAAGTACCCCTTTATGTCTACCAAACACTTTTTTGGAAATTAGTCCAGTCGGTCAACTCATTAAGAAAATTTAATGTAGACTCTACTTATCTTTCTCCATGCAGTCACTCGAACACTGTTCTGAATAGCGGGAGGAAATTAGTGTCATTTTAAATGCAAGAAAAATAGATTTTTTTAATAGCTCTACAGCTAAATGTCACGTAAATTCAAATGAAATGTGCAAATAAGTATGGTGGCTTTTGCTGATTCTTTATAAGGTCAGGAGAGAAAAAAATAAGACTCAAAAATGTGATGATAAAAAAGATGAATCTCGCTGCACAGCAGGTGCTCCCCTGAGATGGAGATAATGTAGTTTTAAAAATAAATTATGTAATAATCTTTCTTCTCTGGATTACAGTCTTGTGTAATGCATTAAACACTGTTTCTCAACATGGCATTCCTATAAAAAGAAGACGAGACCTGCATGAGGCAGTTTAAATGTTATTTTACATTAACTAAATGATGCTACTTTTTTCCTTTTTATGTTTTTAAAAAATGGGGGAATGATTGTGCATTAGCTTTAATAATGCCAGCTGTGTAGTAAAGCTTGTTGAAATTAATGAGAAATAAAGGCAATGTTCTCATATAAAATAAGAACACTGCTTAACATTTTAATTTTAATGGTCCTCAGATCTGTCAGATATCATGAAATGTGACAATGTAACCCACTGGCTCAGTGATTATAAAAACAAGCAGGAGTGCCTCTAAATCGTTCTTGTTTAATCGGGAAAATATCAATAATACCAATGTAATCGCTGCATCAGCTGGTCGTTTTGCACTTGTGCTGAGTGTATTTTAGTGAAGTGCTCCTAAAGTCAAGCACTAACCACCATGACTGAGCTTTGAAGCCAGTGTAGAAGTACCTTAAGATGCAGTTTAAGGACTACTCGATGATGGTTAAAGAAAAATCAAGAGAACGAATAGAGAAGCCCTCAACATCAGTCTGAAAATCAAAAGTCCATTAATATTTTTCACAATCAGTGAGTTACTTCACTCAAAGGTGCAGTGTGTGGAGTTTAAGGGCATCTATTGGCAGCAATGGTATATAATATATAACTATGTTTTCATTAGTGTTTTCATTATTTCATTATGTACACAGGGCGCATTTTCTCTTCCCACAGAGTCTGTTATGTTTTTCTACAGTATCCTGGAACATACAAACTAACCACTGGCTCTAGATAGGGCCATTCACGCTTTTGCGTAAGCCACTATAGTTCTACAAGTTTGGCATTTGGAGGAGTCTTTTTTTTTATATTGTTTATTTAGTAACATTTGAGAAACATAAACATGTGTATCAGCATGCATACAAAGATATATGAAACCTGCATAATACTTTGCATGAGATATATCCTTAAAAAACAAGAAAGAAAAAGTAAAGGAAAAGACTGTTGTGACCAAAAACAAACCTAACCTCACCTAACTAGTAGTCCTACACTGTGGACCTTTAATGTGATTACTAGTCCCATTTTGGAAATTATTGCACTATTAGTGATAGTATGATTTTCTGTGATGAATCTGAGGAACGGAGACACCAGTTAAATCTTCAATCAGGAAAACTTATTACAAGCACTCGGGTCGACACAGAAACAAAAGAAACATGCAAGCAGCCGTTCAACATAGATCAGAGAAAAGACAGTGGTATTTATACAGTCATCATGACGCAGATGATTGGTATCAATTACTAACATGTCAGGTACAGGAGTTCCTTGAGAAGTGAGGCGTGTATTTGTGTAACTAAATTTACTGGCACTGGTGCAGCTCAGGTATCCATGGTCAAACTTGCAGGCACTCAGACTTCACCATATATAGGTAGGTATTTACTTGAGGTAGACATAGAGTCTTGAACTAACTATGGAGAATGCATCATCCTAAAAATACATGCTAACAATTTGTCTCTGTAGTGTGAGTGTGTAGCACTAGCTGGATCATCTACTCGGGTGACAAAGATGATTTTTGTGTATATGAGCCCTGTCTGACACATTGAAGTGCACAGTGCACCACAGCTTTCATTGCTCATTGCAGCCCGGCACAGGTCTCCTTTTCATGGCATTTAAAGAGCACGTTATTCAGATATTAAGATGCGCCTACATAGTTCACAACACACATACACTCTGCATGTGACACACACAGATGGGTTGCGGGTGGATGAATTAATACATTATTAATGAGGAAAATATTAATTACATTCTTTAAAATGTGAACATAGCAGAGATCAAAGCAGAGCTGCTGTCCGACTCCCCTTTTAGAGAGACACTGTGCACATTTTTACACAAGGAGCAACGTAACTTTTCTGATTATTTCAAAAGCTTAATGTTTAGTTCTGCATCCTCTGTAAAGTTTAGAACTACAGATTTTGGTTTTGCTGCTAAAATGTTCCACAATATCTGCACCGTGACATTACTGCTCTTAGTGCTTCTGCAATTTGCCAAATGTGCCATGTAAATAGTAGAGTGCCAGGTGCAGGCACACCTGGCTTTTAACAGGAATGGTTGATGATTCCCAAAACACACCTATGATTAATGAAGGGACTAAATACAACCCCTTTGACCCATTCACCTTACTTTGCGCCCAGATTATGTGCTGTTTAACCAGCAAATGTGTATTTTGACATACCCAAAATGCCCTTCCGGCATGCACTTTAGAAACTCAGTCTCGCCAGGATTTCGCCGGCTGTGGTGGCGATTGTTGTAGCCTGTAACGACTGACTTTCCCCCGCATTCCCCAAAGGACACATAAAAAATTCAATTTCATTTTAATTTCAATTCCAATGTGATTTTTAAAGTCCAATGTCCAAATCATAATTAGCCTCAGAGGGCTTTACAACATACAATGGTAGGGGGGCAGCAATAGTTTATCGCCCAACAATCAACTATTGATACCTTTTGACGCAGCACTGAAGGACCATCGCTCTTCTCCTGCTCTCTCTTCCTGTTTAACATAACCTAACACAGCACAACATGATCAGATTCCTGCTCTAAATATTTTGCCATTTGGGCAGAAGCCCCGCAGCAGCGGTCACCATCTCACAATAGCTATGTGATGCTTACAGTTAGCCCTGTCACTGTGTGTGTGTGTGTGTGTGTGTGTGTGTGTGTGTGTGTGTGTGTGTGTGTGTGAGACCCTATCCCAGGTGTAGAGCTCCGATCATGCAGCATTTATCTCATAAGATAATCCTTCATTAGTCTCACAACGGCAAAATTTGTATTGTTACAGCAGCAAAGGGAAGACAAAACAGGTATGTATGTATGTATGTAAGATAAATAAAGCAAAAAACAATATATTAGTAAAAAACAAGACACAAAACTCGACAGTTAAAAAAAATTACACTAATTGCACATGGAAATAATACGATTGCACATTGTTATAATGAAATTGCACAGATAATGATAATGATAAAGAGAGAGAGAGAGGGCAAACAAAGCAATACATTGCATGCTGCTCTACAATATGACGGCATTTTACCCATTTGAAATATTACAATTTGTGGTACATTTGCAGAGATTGGACACAACTGCATTGTTGTGAGGGGTGGCTGTGGTAGAGCAGGTTGTCCTCTTATCGGAAGGTCAGTGATTCGATCCTCGGCTCCAGGCAACGTGTCAAAGTATCCTCGGACAAGATACTGAGCCCCAAATTGCTCCCGATGCTGCGCCATCTGAGTGTGAGTGCGTGTGAATGGTTACTAAGTAGCAGGTGCCACCATGTACTGTAGCCTCAGCCACAAGTGTGTGAATGTGTGTGTGAAAGGGTGAATGTGACACGTAGTGTAAAAACTCTTTGACTGGTCAGAAGTCTAGAAAAGCATTATACAAGTACAGTACAATTTATTGGGATTTGCTGAATTTGCGTTGTGATTGTAACACTGCAACATCCTGAAGGGACTGACTATTGAAATGTTTAAATATTTAAATAGGGCCCTGAATTTCCCTCCGACATCCCCAAAACCAATTCACTGTATCAGTCCAACCTCTCTGTACCAGCTCACCTACTTTATTTTTTTTTTTTGCGCTGTATCGAACATTTAAAGTGTAAATAAACACACTAATGAACAAAGACACACACACACAACAGACCCCCTTTTGCTGGGTGAATCATCCAATCGGTGTTTTGGAGTACAACTCTTACTGTAATGTTAACACACACTCACAAAAACACAAAACAGCGGGTGGATACAAAGCGTCCCAAGCCCACTGTTACAGACTGCATCCTCCACACAACACTGACACAGAGCTTGACATACACTCTTTAGTGTGACTCCCACACACACACTCTCCTCTCCTGTCACACAAACACACTCACTACTCTCTCCAGAGTGTTGAGAGTGGTTTATTTTCGTTGATCATCAGAGAAGGAGTGAGGATGCAGGTAGAAGGCGAGGCTTGCGGTGTGATGGGTGAGGGAGAAAGCAGGTGCAGCAGGCCGTGGGAAAGCAGAGTGTGGAAGAGAAGAGAAGATTTTTAAAAAGGGGGAAAAGGTCGGAGGCTGAGAACAGGATGTGATGTTTTTTTCCTTGCTTTGAGAATTATTGTAATGAGCTTCCATAGGAGAAATTCTCACCGTTGTTACTATGACAACAGATGAAAGCCAACAGTGTTGGAATATACCACTGCCCCGAGGCTACCTGGGGGTGTGCCAGGTGTTCGTGTGTATGTGTGCGTTTGTGTGTCCCTGTGGGTGGATGGTGGTAGACGGCCACAAAATGTTTTTATATGCAAAAAAAGTATGTTATCTAAATTGCAAGTTATATCAGATAATGCGGTTCATGCATGTTGTGTTTACAGAACGTGCTTTTATCCCTCCAATACACATATTACAGTATAGTGTAGTAGTATGCAGATATGATTCATTATTAATACATTTTTGTAAACAACTGCAGTAAAACTCCCTCTTTCGGCACCTGTAAGTGAAGGCTGGTGTATGTAGAGGATGAAGGGGGTCATTATTGCAAAATAAACCTTAACAAAGTGATTTTTTTTGCAACAATGACCTGCTCTCTGTACATTATTACACTTCTTTCATGTATATTTCTTAAAGAAATCATTAAGTATAAGCAAAATATATATTTAAAAATGATTTATTGATTTTTTTTTTTTTTTTGGTAGAATTCCTTAAGTTTTAATTGTTCAGGAGGTTTTTACTAGGAGCCAAATTACCTTTAGTGGTCTTTTTGTCTCCAAAACAAATGGATAAGGTTATTAAAACTCGTAAAAATCACTGAATAGAGCAGTTTCACATTTTTAAAAAAGTGTTTTTTCTGACATCGCTTGTCTTAGAGGAGCTACTAAACCACAGTGACTGGTGCGATAACCGAAATATGCGAAAAAGCAAACGTCCCTATTTAGAGCCGATGTTTGGTTTATTTATTTATTTTATTCATAAATGTTACCATTTGATACACCATACCATACTAATTACTAATTCGCATCCACAGTCCCACAGCAGGTCAGAACAAATACACAGCACAATAACATGATAACATAAAGTTGTACAAGAGAAAAAAAGACACACTTAAGACAAATAACACACAGTAGCATATTGTATAAAGTGACTACACAAAAAGCACATCACCTACAAAACACAGAATAAAAAGCTACACACCATAGTGCATCGTTCTGGGCTAGAAATCATGTGGATCTGCATAAACTAGAACTAGCTCCCTATGCAGATACAAGTAGCTCATTTCAAGGTGAAAAAAAACACAGCGATTCTTATTCTCGGGTGAATATACGCAAACAAAAACATACTTATTGTATTATATTCAATTTCTGCCAATGTAGTCCGAAATCCTGCACACTGGACTTTTAATGTAAAGAATTACCATATGAACATGTGTTTGTGCTTGTGTTTCATTTACAGCAGTCTCTTGATACAGTGTTGATCTTTAATGGTCATCAGATTAAAGAGATGCAGAGTAGCTTTCCCTTTAAACCCACTTCATGCTTTTGTGTGGCTCTAAGTGCTTGTTGTGTGCACTCTAATCGAGCAAATTAAATGTCACAGTTTCTGTGTGTTAAATCTCCCCGTTTATTTCCTCTGTGAGTTCCCTCTGACCTCTTTGGGAATTTTTTTTCCACTGCACAAACCTCAACAGTTTTTACCTGCAGAGTGTGGGTGTTGCACAGATGGGTGATTCCCCCTTTTTCCGACTGTGAGTTAGACGGCTGCTGCTGTTGTGGAGGGAGCGATGGAAACACCCCGGCGTAGGAAACAAATCACAGCAGCACAGCCATCATCAGCCGTGTCACTCTGTGGAGATTGCGTAGGGAACCCTGCTGAAATCAAATGGATGCGGTCGTGTACACAAACAAACTCTCATGCGCTCACACGCACTCACTCACTAACACATACACACATAACGTGCCATAACAAACCAATCAGCACCCTGCTGTTTTTGACCGAGGAGGACAATTTTGAAAGCATACACACAGTTGGGTGCGTGCACAATGTGGCTGCACTTGCACATACTGTACTGTAGCAATTCATCAAAGGCTGTTCTTCCTAAAGCACAGACATGTATGAACGCTCGAAGGGTTTTCCATCGGCGCTCATCATATTTTATTCATAGTTTTTGAATAAACACAAATAGAGTGGATGAGTGTATAGACGTGGGCACTAATGCCTGTTTGTTTGCGTTACATTTTACTGAGCCCAGCCAAAGTTATTTTAAGAAAACCTGTCTTATCGTTCAAGAGTGTGCACGCTGAAGTCTTGGCTATTTCCTACATGCTTCAAAAATGTTGCATGCTCCCTCGCTCTGGCTCTCCAACTCCTCTCCTTTTATATATCTCTTTTGTTCACTCTCTTTCTTCCTTTCTCTGCACACACTTGGACGCAGGAAGGAGGAGCACTCATACGTTTTCATTAAACACTCTTAATCTTAATTCGTTACTTATCAGGAGATATGTGACCTCATTAACATTGCCTTCTTCTCCATCTTTCTCTCCTATTCTGCACACACACCCTTGCCTCCTGCATTCGGCCCTCTCTCCAACCTCCCTCTGTGTTTCCTCCCTTCCCCATTTATATTTACTCATAGCTCTTCACTCTCTTTATCTTTTCTTCCCTTTTTTTTCCTCTCTCTCTCTGGGTGCCTGCCCCTTCAGAGGAACCTGTGAGCACTCAACAGCCCCATTCAAAACAGTGTCTAATCTGAAAGTTAATTAAGTCTGTCTTCCTCCCCGTGTTCCTGCTCCTCTTCTCCTCTCAAGCATGCCTTTTTGGTTGAGAGACCGCTGTCAGTCTCTCCCAAATGAATTTGCCGTTATGTCCCATGTGGCTCGAGCTGGAATACAGACAAACTGGTCCAAGTTTCGTACTTTTTACACTTCCTTCAGGCCTCAAGCCTCCTGTGACAGGAGAAGACAGACACCACATAATTCAGATTGACAGCATCCAATTAAACGAAATTAGGTGGTGTCAATCTTTGATAATTATTTTTTTATCTATAAGGGAGATATTTTTCAGCGCCATATAGCAGCGATATAGAAGGGATCTCACACCAGATGGATTGGGAGTTAAAATAGACTTGGCTTGCTGCTCGACATGAGGAAATGTGGATCTGGAACAGAGCTATCCCTCTTAATCCTCTCCTCTCTCCCATTCACTTCTCCTTCTGTCGTGCGGCTCCCTTCCTCATATTTGTCCTCGTTCCCTTCAATCATCTGAGCTAATTCCCCGGCCAAAAGCCACCGATTTACCAATTCCTCCTCTTTACTGACTGACTCAGTGCTCTGTTTTCTCCTCCTCCTCCCTCCCTCCCTCGTCTCTCTCAGGGTGCAGGCTGTACAGCTCTGGTGGTTGCCGTGGTAGCCAGGAAGCTGGAGCTGACCAAGGCCGAGAAACACGTACACAACTTCATGATGGACACGCAGCTAACCAAGAGGGTGAGTGTGTGGTGTGGATGAAACTACAGAACAGAAACTATCATTTGTAAAAGAAAGCACTCTCTGCACACACACACACACACACACACACACACACACACACACACACACACACACATGTGGAGCGCCAACAGAACTCCATTTATAAAAGTACAGTTTTTATGTGTAATCATCCTATTAGTGTACTGGAAGCCCCTATATAGCCAACAATAAACCAAGTGTTGTTGCTTTTATTACTGAAATGTCATCTATCGGCCTAGTGGATGAAATTTAAATTGGTTCCTAAGATTTGCATGTGAAGCAATTTGCGTAATTAGCTTAATAAGCGAATCAGTGAATTACCAAAATAAAATGACATCATTCATTCATTCAATCATTTTGTTTTTTAATAACATAGAAAGTTGATCTAAAAATTTTCTAGTCCTGAAAGAAGTCATGGAATTCATAAAAATCATTAAGTTTTTTGAAAAAATCATGGAAATGTGTTGTGTGTAATTAATCTCTCAAAATTTTGAAGGCCTGTTTTCTGGAAAATATTTTTAGAAAAAACTTTCTTTCTTTTCTCTCTATTTTTAAGAAAATGGGTTTGGAAAGCATGTTTTGTTTTAGAAGGTCTTGGCAATTTATTTCTTTTTTTTTTGTTGATTTCTATAGAAAAAAATGCTGATTTGTGTTTGTTTTTTTTAACTTTTTTTTTTTTTTGAAAGGCGTGTTTTCTTTAAATAAAATCACCAAAATGACACAATTTATCATAGCCAGAAACTGTAAAGATATAAATTATTGTTGGATTTTCAAATTTCTGTTGGTCCTCTAACACCTTATGTGGGTCTTTGAAAATTACGGAAAAGTTTTGAAATTTTGTCCATGAAAATTTGTAGGAACCCTGTCATTAGCTTGTTATGCTAATTACTCAAATTGCCCAACATGCAACTCTTAACGACCAAGTTGAAGTTCATCCACTCAGCCAATAGATGACATTTCAATCATAAAAGTTTATAAGAAAACAATATTTTGGGTCCAATAAATTTCCAGCAGACTATATAGGTGAATTTCAAGGTGGTTGAGAGCCCAGCAAAACAGCTTGCCCTTTCACTGTCCCTCCTTCACCCTCCCCAACTACAACATCACACTATCACCCTGTATTGTTGTGACAGAGTGCCATGTTATTTGAGTGAGTGACGGCAATAAAAGGTCATCTTTTTCTCGCTCTCTCTGTACCGCTCCCTCACTTACAGTCTCTCTCTATCTTCCCATATCCGGTCTTTTACCTCCCACATGGTTGTCCCTCCACCCTTCCTCCTCCCCTCTCCTCTGACATTTGTCTCTCTTACAGTAAATCCCTTTCTCCGTCTTTCTCCCCGTCACCTTCTCTCCTCTCCTTCCTTTTTGTCCTTGCCCCCCTCCCTGCCTCCTTCCCTCCATCTCTCACTCCCTCCCTCCCTCCTCTGCTCCTTTTCAATTTTTCATACAGTTGAAAGACCCAAGTTTTAAAAATAGCTCCCATATCAAATATGTAGGGTACATTATGGCAGCAGGGTATCTGGGTGACAGAACGTGGTAGGGTTATCAATAATTTCAGTGTTGGTAAAATATCGACACAGAAACTGAATAGACTCGCTGTTGGAGCCGACTCTCACCTCACCTTCCTGCGGGCACGGGCCGGGTCAACCAGAAAGTGTTTTCACAAGATGCTTAACACATTAAACAGTGTGTGTGTGAGTGTGTGTGTGTGTGTGTCTGTGTCTGTGCGTGTGTGTGTGTTTGCGCGCGTGTTTTACCCCTGGCCCCTGCAGACCTTGTGTCCAAATGTGTTGAAGTGTCCTTGGGCAGGACACTGAACCCGAAACTGCTCCAAATTCCTCAAATTGCTTGTGAGTGTGTTAATCTGAAGAGCAGGTGGCACCTCATATGGTAGCCTCTCCCACCAGCGTACGAATGTGTGTGTGAACGGGTGAATGGTTTTGTAAAGTGCTTTTAACATTCGACTTTAAAATTGCTGTAAAAATGCAGTGTATTTATCATATGGATGGATTTTAAAGACATTAGTTATATAAAAGTGGATATTGTTACAGTATTTTTAAGTAACTATAGTGATAGTGGAACATTTTTTTTATCAGTGCAAGGGTCGGTCAATCCAACACTGGTCCAGACTGAAATATCTCAGTAAGCACTGGATGGATTTGGATGATATTAAGGATGTTTGTGGTTCCCAGACACTGAATCTTAATGGCTTTAATGGTGATCCCCTGACTTTTCCTCTAGATCCACCAACAGGTGGACATCTTCGGCTGTTGGATGGATTGCCGTGAAAGTTGCTTCAGCTGTAGCCCAATTTGTGTTTTGAGCTAATTAGCAAATATTAGCTACCCTACGTCACCGCTACTCACTTGGAGACGCTCAGACACACTTTAGTCCAGAGAGGGTCCAGCATGGACAGGACACAGCGCCGCATGTTTAAACCATAGACTGTAAATACAATGAGTGTAGGTACAGTGACATCGCCCACTGGTTTGTGGACTCCTGTTTTAATGTGTTAAGTTTGACATTACAGCTGTTGGCATTGTTTTTTGGAGCCTGAAGTTAACCAATTTTGGCTGAGAGGCTGACGCTGTGGAGGAGCAAGGAGTTGATCTGACCGAGGAGTTGACGTCAAAGTAGCCCATCCTTACTATTGTGTAACTTTGAGCCTTAATAAAATGTAAAAGGTGAATTGTATTAAAATTCAGCCTCCCTACAATTGTCATGAATGTTGAAATTAGCTATAGAGACCAAAGGCACTTTTTGTAACAGGCTGTCAACAGTTGTTTATTTGTGCTCTAAAGCTGGGCATTTTAACTTCAGTGTCTGTGGGAATTTACTCACTTCACAGCCTCGAGTGACTATTTAAGGAACTGCAGTTTTTGGCGCGTCCGCATTGGCTTCATTTTCAGTCTTGTGAGATCTTCGCTTGGTTGGTCACTGTTGATTAAGCCTCTCTTTAACAAGAGCATTGAAAAAACACTGATTATTTTAAATTTATTGTTTCTTTTTCTTTTCTTTTTTTTGTTTAATTTCAGGTGATTTTCTTGTAACTCATAACTGATAACTTTTTACCGTGTTTTTGAAAAAATTGCTCAGGTTTGAAGGGTTAAATTGACAATGGTAATGAAAATCTGCATGGGTCAAAGTCCCAGTTAAAAAGCCTTTTTCACTGAGCCCTGATGCACAGAGGTATCTTTATTTTATATATATCTGTTGTTTTATTCAGGTTTTTATTTTGTTTTGTCCCCCGTCTGTTTTGTTGGCTCAAGGCATTATGTTTTAGATTTGTCCTTCCGTTCCATCTCATTCTTGTGAGCACTCATCTCATAAAAGCCTTGTGGGGAATTTTTCAAATTTGGCACAAAGGACAACTTGGACTCAGTGATGGGCTAATTAGATTTTGGAGGTGAAACGTCACTGTAACCTTTCAAAAATGTTTTTGGTCAGAACTTAAGAATTCAAATTCAAACGCAAATGATGACATGATGACATTTTATATCCAAAATGTCAAAGGTCAGCTTCACCGTGACATCATAATGTTTTCTGTCCATTTTTCACCGCCATATCTCAGTAACAGAAGGGGAGACATGTGGTCAGATACTGAACTGGTGACACTAATCTTGCTTGTTCACCTTGAAACTGTGCTGATTCTGTGCTTCTAGGTCAAAGATATGAGTAAAGCATCCAGATTTTAGATGTATTTGTAGCTTCTTTGCAGCAACATCAACAGCAACAAGTATTGTCTACTAGGGGTCAACAGATATCGGTCTTTCAGGGCCGAAACTGATTGTTAGTAGGTGATGAGACTGATAACCAATATTTGGAACCTATATACAATAAAAATTAAAATCTTTTATTGATTAAGAATTTGGAATGTAACAAACTCCAACACAAAACGTTGTTGAAATGCCTTTGGCAAACTTGGCAACTTTTTTTTATAAAGTTAAGTGAAATTTTAAATAAAAAATGAATAAATAAAAATAGCTCCCTGAGGTTTTACAAAGTAAAAATTCTTTCCATGCTGACACTTTCTCAGTTAAATTTATCGGCAATCATTAAAATAAAACGCAGATACAGATAATCTATAAAATGCCAAATATGGATAATCGTTTTGGGCGATAACCTCTCAACCTCTATTGTCTACTGTCATGGCTACATATGAGTTTGGACAGATATGGATGTAAATCATAACTGCATCCAGACAGGTTTGCGACGGCATACAACTGGAAGGCGGTAATTCAAGTTTGTACTTTTCTTTTTTTAATTAATTCCAATGCCATTCACTGCATACGTATAGATCAAACTGATGCTAATCACCCCACAGATAAAGGAGAAGATCATACCATAAATTATAAAGCAGATGTCTTCCTCAATCAAGTGAAGCATCTTAACAAAGCCCGTCATCAAGTAAGGGAGGCGCCACACAGCAGTTTCATTCAACACAATGCGACGTGCTGCTTGGTGACATTTCCTTCAAAGGGTCTCCGGTTTATGCGGTGGTAATTGTCTCATGCCCTCTATTACTGAGAGAGCAATGATTGAAGCTGTTGTATGCACATTGATTTACATGGCTGGGGCCATTCTCTGCCATATCATCGTAACAAGAGAATACAATCACTCAAGGCTTTATAATGAATAATGCAGGAATAGACTTTACATCCTGCTGTCATCGTATGTGCACACACACACACACACACACACACACACACACACAAGCACACCCACTGGCTTTCTACATCAGTGAAATGGCGTTTCCTCCCCTTTGAAGGATTACCAAGAATGTCAATTAAATGCCAATCAGTGTCACTCTAGGCCAGTGGACCATGTTGTTGGTAATGTGTGTTTGATGTCGTGTCTTTATTTTTTACATGTGTGCTGTGTAAGAAAAAGTCATGGGTGTGGTCGTAGAGCCCTCAGACTGCAAGCAAACTAACTTCCTTATCTGTGTACCGCACAGATCATTTTTAGTTCAAATGTGTGCCGTATTTTTGACACTCTCTGACACATACTTCAAAATATTTTCGCTTTCCGTCATTTGCGTGTTCTCTCCTTTCATCCTCAGATCAGATTTTTTTTTGATGAGTGAAATCTTGAAATCTTGTGTGGTGCACATTGGGGTGCGGAAGACCTGATAACCTTATCAAGGAGGATGATGTGCTTTACAAAAAAAAACATCCTTTAAAGTTCAGTGTGCAGGGTTAATTTTCATGCAGTGTGAAGTGAAGTGAAGTGTTTCCTCTCCTTTGATAGGATTAATACAGATGTTAATTACATAACAGTTAACATAGCCCTTAATTCGACCATGTGTGTGAGGTTGTAAGTACTCATGTTTGATGTCAAGACTTGTTTTCATGCACAGTTTTAGAGGCAGGGTTTGGGAGTTATGGAATACAAGTAACTAAATTAAGTATTTGGTACAAAAATGAGTAACTGTATACTGTTACTGTTGAAATTGGTGGTACTCTGGATACAGTCACTGTCTTAAAAAATAGATAACTTGAACAGAATCCTTAATTTGTTTATTTGTTTGTTCATTTATTTGCTCTAACATGTGTCCTAATTGAATGCAACATAAGCAAGCATCAGTTAGAAACTATTGTTTTCTATTCAGATTTCTTAATTGGCCCTGAGGGACGCAGCACTGCTGTTTGGAGCTTAACTTTTGTCAGACGCACTGTTTCTATGTGTTTTCGTCACTTGCCTTAAAAGCTCTGAGGTTGACGAGGCACAGCTCATTCATGGAGTAGAATTGGGGAATAATTTATACAATAATATCTGTAGTTTTGTTTACACCTTTCACAAGCATTTAAATCTCTGGGACCTGAGAAAATCAGTTTGATTTCCTTTGAGAACATAGGGTAAAGGGAATGAGCAACTTTGCAAGAAATGTCTCGCAAATTGCAAAAGGTGGCTAGAAACTGACTAGAAAATTAGCTGCACATTCAGTATCACTGGTGTACTGTGTTCAGTGTAATGTGGCTCCATGCTGATATATTGGTTAACTTAAAGCATATATTGGACAACCTAAAGTCCATCTGGTCTGAAAATTGCCCTGGATGCTCTCAAAGCTGAAAAAGCAGGACATACTTAGTGTAGGCGTTAAGTCTGTGGAGCAAAGTGGCATGTCCTTTCTTTTGACGGCTCTACCATGTCAATTAAATGCCATTCATTGAAGCAATAAACAAATCGAGTGTGTGAATATAGCTGTCTCTGAGGCCAGTGCTTTTATTTCAAGCTTTCTAAAGTCGTGTTGCAAAGTTGAAAATGTGTCTGTAAATTTGCACTCTGAACGTGTATTCTGCCTCCACTCTGGCCGATTGGTTAAATCAGAGCACTTTTAGAAGTCCCTGTGGCATATTCAGAGCTTCGCCCTCTCTGAATATTCAGAGTGCACTCTGGGCTTCGGCCAAGGAGGAGGTGCTGCAATGCCTTCCAATGTTTACACCACTAGCCAAATGGGAGCAATCTAACCCCCGAAGATTTCTCCACGAAGCTAGCTTTCACTCCACACAGTAAAAATAACTCCCTTTTCTGACGGCCTTTTAATTCACACGCAAGCAGGATGCATCATTGTTAATGCAGACGTATTGTGACATAGACAGAAAATTAATTTGACACTTAGTGACTGCCTTTTCTCTCTGATGTTTTTTACCAAATGAACTTGAGCACACTCTTTTTTTTATGTAGCACTGTCTGGATCTGACCTCATTCAGGAAACACATGACGTATAAAAGAAGCCAATTATTATTTTCATGACTTCATTGATTTGTTTGAGCTGCCCTCTTTTTGTTTGTTCATGAATATGTGACTGTGTGTGTGTGTGTGTGTGTGTGTGTGTGTGTGTGTGAGAGAGAGAGAGCCTCTCTGTGTCATCTTCCCGTGAGGGGAAGGTCAGAGTAAGTAAGGCCACATGTCGTTGCGGCACATGGATGAGGTGGAACGTTGTTGCCAAGGTAATTGGTCTGTTTGTTTATGTTTTCTGCTCTCATAGAGAACACTATTGTATCTCCAGCACCACGGCACCTAATTGCTAATTGCATACGTAGGTCATCAAGGGTCTCCTGGGTAGCAAAGGGTCAGGCGCCTTGGCTTTTCCTCTGATGTTAGAAAATTGTCACCATCACTACGGAAAATGAAGGGAAAACAATCCAGGGCATAAGGGACTGTACTTTATTTTCAGAGTAGGGTTTAGGGGTGGCTTGGTAGGGTTTCTTTTTTTAACATGACCCTTCATGGAGCTACAAATATTTTTTCCTTGACCTTCCCTGAGTGACTTGGGTAAAATGCATGATCCTCCTTCCATCATAAAGAGCCATATTTCACAGTCTCTGGCTATGATTAATGGTGTGATTTCGTAGATTTTTTTTTTTTAAGAAAACATGTTTTTAAAACCCACTTGTGTGTTTTCGGGTTCTGAGGATATTTAAAATAAATACAAAATACAACCATATAAAGTTGAATGTCCCTATGTTGACTTCACACTTTTTGCTGTAGTTTCATCAATAATGTGCAATAGTTGAAAGGCATACAATGTCAAGTAAGACAAATTACCTAAAACACCTTATTTGCAGAAAATTTGCACAGTTTTAATTTTCCATGACTAAGACTGGCCAAGCCTTTGTTTTTAAGACAGGTTATATATATGTCTGATGTAGTGTGGCAGCATTTGTTATGGGAAATAAGACTCTCCTGCGTGTGTAATTAAGTAAAGAAACCGGGTCGACAAGTGCTGCAGACACAGTGGAAAGACATGCTTTTCCAAAATTTAATTTTTTTATGGGTCCTTGAAAAGTCATGGAAAAGTTTTGAAATTTTGTCCCTGAAAATGTGTGGGAACCCCGTATGTAAAAACATGCCGTTATTCCCCATGGTCTATCGTTGTTGTTGCTAGACCCCAGCTGTTTACAGTCCTGTAATTTATCCCTCCACCACAAGGTGTAATGTTTTTTTTTTTTACCTTAGCTGCCTATTCCACCTGTAGAAACCGGAGCCTGAGTTCTAGTGGTGCGTGCTGTGCACTACATACAATGAGTGTAATAGAAAAAGAAGCGCCTGTATTCTAAATACCCAAGTATGCCATAATACTGCCCAAACCTACTGCCCAACAAATTGTCAAAGCCAAATTCATATTTTTTTCTATCTGATATCTAAATATTTGTTTATTTAAAAAGAAAACACATTACTGATATTATTAATAGTGGTTTTACATGTGACATTTCTAAATATATTTCTATTTGTGCTGATTGACTCATACTCCATAATGTCATCTACCACCCAACACGCTGAGGTGTGGGAACCCCTTGTCATAACAGATTTTTTGTGTACCTGCCATAAGGTGTGCCATGTAGGGGAGCAACCAGAACAGATCTTTGACCCAAACCAGCCATATGGCTCCAACATGGTTGCCCAAGTACAGGCCATATGGTCCAGGAATAGCTGCCGCTGCTGTCGTTTGGCTTCTTGTGGAGTATTCTTAGTGGTTCATGTTGAGTCTTTTATTTTTGTAAATAGACTCAGCTTACGCAGTACTTAAACTCTCAGGATGAGAGAAAGAAAATAAAGAGGTTGGTGGAGGGATTACCTGTAAAAGACAAACAGTTTGGTATTGTCAGTCCCTGCCGTTTGCATGCGAAGAAGTCCCTAGTATTTAAATGAAGGGTGAAGCTTTGGCATCCTTTAATTAAATGGCCTGAAGCAGCGCAACAGGATCCCTCTTCACTGCTGGCCAGATTTTGGGAGTTTGTGTGAAAACTTCCGCAGCGAGTTGGCCGGACAGACACAAGATGCCATCATTCATCATATTTCACTCCCCCTGCAGTGATTAATCAACTGATAAATAGGATTTGACATATCAATTTACCGAAGGGCCTGTAGATATGAGGGGTATTAAATGTGCTCTTCAGTAACCTAGCTCATGATAAGAAGTGCAGATAAGAGATAATCCAGGCAAATTAACTTTTTGCTTACAATCACTGACGTCTGGTTGCAAATATCCTCTGCAACACAGTGAGCAGTTGTGATTTTAAATTTGATATTGAAAGAATGTTTCGGATATCTCAAAATTCATCACTTTGCAGAATGTCTTTTAAGAACGAATGAGAGCTTCTTAAAACTGTCAGGACTGGAAATTGCTGTGGTCTCAGTAAAATCTGTCATGGGAATAATCTCAGAGATTTATGGTCTACTGCAGTACTCTGATTCTTCATCTTGTGATTCTCTGAAGTTGAACGTGGTCTAAAGGTTACATTTAATTCTGCAGATTGGACCTAAGTTTGTAATACAATCTTCGGAAATGTATTTCAAATTCTGCATTTGATTTGGTCCTGTGATCCCAACCAGGCATTTTGGAAAGAGGCTCATTCTGTAATCTATGAGGTAAATGGTTTACAGTGTCTTCTTTATTTTACCTGTTAAACCATGCTTTGGGAGATCATTTTGACAGGGACATCAGATCTCTATTAACAGTTCTTTTATGTGCTTGGCTTAAAAAGTGTATCTTACAGTAGATGTCCGCTCTGCAGGTCCCCACGATCGACATGAATATCACCGATATCAGCTCTTCTCCCTCTGCTCAGTCAATAATCAGACAAATTCTGGAGACTTTAGAAACCTTTTCACTCCTTGCTACAGAGACTGACCTATTTTTTTACTGGAAGGCAATGGCTGATTGTTTCATCTACATGTGATATGCTATTTATTTATTTTCTCTCACATTTCCGTACAGTTAATGTATAAAGACATATTTACATATTTTTATTTTTTCTTTCAATTTAATTTTTGTATATTGCAGCAGCTATTCAGGGTGGGATTTGTGTGTGTGTGTGTGTGTATGTAAAGCAGCAACCTCTGGAGCCAGTGTGAAAGTGTCAAATACTGCAGTTCCTCAAATGACAACTTTAAGATGGTTGCCGATTCAAGTCAATCCCTGCAGACCACTATGCTAAAATGCCCAACTTTACAGCAAAACTAAACATGTTTACGGCCTGGTTTTGGTCTCTATAGCTATGTCCCCACTCATGACAATTGTACAGGGAGATTTTTTTATATAACACACGTTTACATATTGTTAAGGCTTAAAGTTACACATTATTAAAGAGGCTGCCAAGTGACAGGCTGTCTGTGAGGAGTCACCACAGACTATAGACCCTTTTCCACTGAACAAAAAACCTGGTTATATCTGCTAACACCTGGCTTTTTTCCTTCACTGGAATGCTAATAATTGGCATTCACACCTCAAATCACATGACTACTGTAGTCACGGGTATTTATCAACTCCAGCTCCGATCTGGAAACACAGTTTCCAGGTGAATGCGCTTATTGTAGCCCCTTAACCCGGTGAGATGCACTGACGAGCCGTCACTAAATACCATCTGTTTCCACCCATGCAGCACGCAAAAATCAGTCCAAATTAGTTTGAAAGAGAGACTGAACAAGAAAGAGATATATCAAAAGAAGTAACCAGCATAACTGTCTGTGTCGTCACTCCCACTCACCCACTCACACACAGAAAGGCACACAAATCTGCTGCAGAGCTGTGTGCACAGTTCTGGTCTACTGGCAGTGGGAAAGCAGTCTTTGAGCTATTTTTAGTTGGTTTACCCGTGTTTGAATAAACGACATACACGCTAATTTTGACAGAAAGGGGAATAAGAGTCAGATTCCCATCAGCTCCTCCACAGCTCCATAACTGACAAAAAATGGTCACTTCTGGCTCTAAAAAAAAAAACAAGATTGCCATAGACAAAATGCTGAACTTAAGGCGTCCAGAAACCAGTGGGTAATGTCACAATAGCGACGTACGTCCTTTATACAGTCCATGGTTTTTATTTTGACATGTATAAATACATATATACATATTTTTCTTTTGTTAATGTTGTATTTGTAAAATGTATAAATTAATTAAAAAAACACAAAGCTACCATCAAGATATTAGCAAAAATGTTGGTGTATAGAGCCATAGCTCCTCTAACTCATGTCTTCATTTTGATGATGCCTCTCCAGGAACTTTGCAGCTCTGTCGGTGCCTGTCCTTCCTACACGGATGGGAGTTCATAATCCTGTTGATACACACTGGGGGCTGAGGCTCAGAGGGAGAAACATGCGATGGCAGGCTTTACCTCTCTCCAGCCCTAGATTTACATCCAAATCCCATTGGTCATGGCATGTGAACTGAACATATTATATAATTTTTTATTTTGTTAGGTTGTCACATGAGACTTGCATACTACATTTAACTAAATCAGTAAGCAACTATATAAAAGTAAGAATAAGTTTGTATGCTGGCTGTCATTAGAGTGATTGGTAACATGACAAGTTAGCTGTATGACTCAAACAGCTGAAGGGGTTTTTATATATTATCTATAGTATGTTGGATAAGCTCTTTTTGATTTGACTTCCTCCATGTCATTGAAAACACATCTGCAGGGCCTAGGGCCTCATACTCTCTTCATCTGTGGCCAATAGTGTGTGTTTGTCTGCATGTGTTTACATGTAGGCGTGTATGTGTGTGAGCAGTCCTTGACCGCGGTGGATAGGTGCTGATTAGCCAAGCTGCCGGAGTCTTTTGTGCTCCTCAGACGGGGGTATAATTGTTCTTTGTTCAGTGCTCAGCATCTCTTTGAAGTCTCTCATTCAATTTATGTCCTTACAGATTCTCTCTCCCTTCTCTATGGTATCCACCCGCGCTTTTTTTTTTTTTTTTTTTTTTTTTTTGGTCAGACCCTTTTGTTGTAATTACATAGCAACCTATAGAGATGTACAGCGCATGAAACATAGTGGAGCAGATATGGATATAAATTAACGCAATAGAATCCTGATCCTTGTCCACAGAAATCGACCTGAAGTGCTGACATTTTGAATGAGTATTTTATTAAATCACAGCAATATAAGATGGCGCAAATTAAACAACTGAAGCATGTGCCCACTTTAAAAAAAAATAGGCCATCTTGCTATTAACTCTGATGGCTATCAGGCTTTCCTTGAGTGAGCATCATTACACAGGCTCTTATATGTCTTTCCTCCAGGGATGAGAATCATCTTTAACAGCTAGTTTAAGAGCAGCAACTCATGCAGCCATTGTTTCTTTCGGTTGCTGTCGTAATTAAATGGTAGATCACTGCTTTTAATGAACTACAGTTGTACTCTAGTGAATTACTCCTAGCCAGCCGAGATAATGCAGCCAGTTTAAGTTAGTCTAACATATAATGTGGCATATAGACAGACCAAGAGAGGAGAGAAGAGTGTGTGAGGGAGAGACTCCCGTTGGTTCTCATTGCCAAATCTCCCTAAGGAGAGAGCTGTTTATGCGCGCATGAAAAGCATTGGCAAGCAAGCCGATGTGTAGAGAGAGACAGAGAGAATGAGGGCAGCCTCTAAGAGGAGAAAAAATGTTTTTTTTTCTTTGCTGGGAGACAATGGAGAATGGAGAGAAAAAGAGAGAGACACCACGGCCGGGCAAACCTGTTGCCTGCTTCGGTTGCCAAGGGCTACCTGTTGCTAACAACGTGTGCGTATGTGTGTTTATTGTCTGCACGCAGATAAAGAATGCAGCGGCTAACGTGCTGAGGGAAACGTGGCTCATCTACAAACACACCAAGCTGATGAAGAGGATCGACCACTCCAGAGTCCGCAAACACCAGCGGAAGTTCCTCCAGGCTATACATCAGTGAGACGCCACACCTCGCACCCACACACTCACACCAAAAACGCACACAAGCACATGCACACAACAGTGCTGCTGAGCTGATGAAGCCTTTGAAATCAGCTGTACTTTCTATCCACCCACAAGTTGAATCAACGCTGATAATCAGATAAATGCATGAATTCTAACACACACACACACACACACACACACACACACACACACACACACAAAATGAATCATCATCTACTAAAGGGCAGGTTCACTCCAGGCAAATACAGTTGTGGGACTGGATAATCGGTGCATTGTGTACTCTGCTTAGGAGTGTTGTTGATGATACAAATACATACAGCAGAACTTAAAGGCACAGTGTGTAAGATTTAAGGGGGGGGGGTTAAGTGGCATTTAGCAGTGAGGATTACAACCCGCTGAAATTTTCTTCTGGTTACAATCCCTTCAGTGTTTATGTTTAGGAGGTTTTTACAGAGAACTAAATTATCCACAGTGGTCTCTTCCTCTCCAAAACAAATGGACCAGGTGATTAAAAACAGTAAAAACACTGAATAAAGCAGTTTCACGTCACAAGTCGGTGTTTTCTCAACACTATTTGGCACATCGGAGCCAGGCATCTAGCCATGCACCTGCTAATGTTTGCGCGTCTTTTTTCTCTGATAACTTAAGATCCAGACAGTCAGGAGGTTATTACACAGAGACAAATTTTCCACTGAGTTCTCATCCTCTCCAAAACAAATGAATCCAGTGATTTCAACCAGTAAAAAAAAACACTAAACAAAGCAGTTTCATGTTAAAAATAAATAAATAATTAACTGACACTGCTTGTCATGGAGGGGCTGCTAGTTTTGGTGGCCGGAGGAAAAATGTTAATTTTATCCAAATTTAGGTTTGAAGCACATTTAAAAACAACGGTTGACCCATGTGCTGTAACCCCCCCCCAAAAAAAAGCAAAATTATAAAACAACAGACAGCAGAAATAAGATAATAATCATCATCATCTTTTTAAATAGAAAGACAACACTCATAGTAGAATTACATTGGGCTTTCTCCATGGGCAAGTAACCACTCCCCATGTAAATGTAAATGACGTCTTATTTTCAGGTGATTATACACGAAAGAAAACAATAATTTCATCATATTCCATTTCTGCCAAAATATCCCCCTAAATCCTGCACACTGGACCTTTAAGAGTGCATTGTAATTCAGTTCTTCCATGCCATTGTTTGGTTATTTTTGCATGGCCACAAGGGTAGTTGTCTTGTTAAAGGTTGTTTTACTCAAAGATTTTTGTTTATCCTCTGTCTAGCATCACAATTAAGCGGCCCTTGAATGCCGCTCGCTCCTTTGATCTCGCACGCTCCAGTCTAGACTTGTGAACATTAAACAAGTGCCTTCAAAAGCCAGAGTCAAAAGACCTAAGACTCTTTTAATTGTGACATAGAAAGGCTAATCCCGAAGCATGTGGTGTGTGCAGGAGAGGCTGACTCTGCAAACACAGTAACAGGGTGATTTTATGGGGATAAAGAACATTTTCTGCTTCAATCCTGTTAACGGGGAGACAAGTTCATCGGGAGGTGCAGCTTCATGAAATCAGTCTGCACTTCATTATAATGGAGGAGGTCACAAGGGTTATTTCATGAAAACACAGATTAGACCTTTAGTTCACTAATAATTATATTGTGTTTTCGAGAGTTGGCCAAGTCCTGTTTTTAATTGGACTGAAGAAAGATGAATTATTTTATCTTATCAAATTTCATTCTGTGTAGTTTATTTCCCTGACGGTCTCTTAATATTTGAGGTCCCATGTTA